>NC_053024.1:297272650-297566782 GCF_003073215.2 Triticum urartu | reverse complement strand
AATGCACCGGAAGAATCAAGGTGTTGGTTTTGAACGAAAGTTCAATGCCAATGGAGTTGAGTGGGAAGAAGATCAATACCCCAAGACAAAGTTCGTTCCTCAACAAGAGAAGTATGATACTTCTTTCAAGGGGACACAAGCTCAAGATGATCTTCCACCACAAGACTACAAGCAAAAAGGCAAGGACAAGCTTCAAGAGGAAATTGGTGCATTTGAAGAAGCTCCTAAGACCTTAGTCAAGTGGATTCCCAAGACTACTTCAAGTTCCACTTCATCAAGTACGACTACAACTCCAAGGATTCCCATCAAGATAGTGTGGATCCAAAAGAAGAAGAGCTAGAGAGTTCTTGAGGGTGACTCCGCCAACATACTTCACTCTTATCATTTTGGCAAGAACAAGTGCAATCAACTTCCACATCTTGCACTAGTTCAAGGAGTCACAAACCCTCTTGTTGGTAAGACAAGGGACAAGGTAACCTAAAAGTTTTCATGGACATCATCTTGTGTGTGTGCATCACTCTATGTCTATGGATATCCTTGTTTGTTCCTTGTGGGACTAACCCATGTAGGTATTGAAAGTGCAATTCACTCAAATGGATAGCTCCAAGTGATCTACATCAACATTGAGCGTCCACATCTTCAACATCTACATGAAGTCATCATCGACAAAACCCGAGGTTAGTTCATGCCTCTAAGGGGGGATATCACATCTAGGGGGAGCTTTACTCTAGGACTTGAGCTAAAGCAACTCTAAAGATGTGAACACAACAATGCTTTATGTAAAAGTGGTAACCCCACTTGAGCTTAAACGATGAGTATGACCTATGATCAAGTGTTCTCACTTGACTCCTAAGTCAATATACTCATATATAGATGACCTTGTCATCGCAAATTGCTTAATAGATGCTAGAATTGGTTGTGCATGCCTTGTCACATATTTCATTTGCCATCTTGTTGTGTGAGCATGCTGGTTGCATATTTTACTCATTCGAGGACATCCACTTGTTGTTTTGATTGTTTGGTTTTATTTCCTTTTGCCAAGTGGATGGACAAGAATGCCTAAGAACCTCCTCTAGCTATCTATGCTTTTCTCGTCTCAAACTCTATTCATGCTACATCACAAAATTTGATCAAGTCAGATTCGAACCACTCTGTGTGAGGAGCGCTCGGAGTCCCTGATTCGTCATAGACTTAAACTTCCAAAACCTCTTTATAATTCTCGGTCTGACCGATACCCTACTTTCGGTCTTACCGAGATCATTAAGTTGATCTAGGTTTTAGATCTCGGTGCAACCGATTTGAACCATTCGGTCACACCGAGTTGCAAAAACTATATACAGTTTTGCATCTCGGTGCCACCGAGTTGTTCCACATGGTCACACCGACAGGGTCGGGCTATATATAGTCACGGGCAAAAATTTGGAAATTTCTCCGAAACCCTTCGCCCGCGCGATAGCCTGCTCTGCCAACTTGGTCTCCGGATCGTCTCCTCGCCGCCAGCCGCCTCCAGTTGCTGGTCTCCGTCGCTGTCAACGGGAATTCTACCCCGCCGTTGCCGCCGTAGCGAGTCTCCGCTGAACTAGGGTATGGACTCGATCACAGTGCTATTCCCCATCCGATTCCTAGCACATTGTGTTCTTAATGATTCTTGCCACGATTGAAACACTCCTATCCAGTCAATGCGTTCGTAGAATTAGTTTTGATTCGAAAATTTTAGGGTTAGGTTTCCGCTGAAACCATCTCGGACCCACCGAGTTGAAAAACTCGGTCCCACCGATTTGGCTCATGCCATTGCACAAGTGAGACTCGGTCTGACCGAGAATTACTTATCGGTGTGACCAATTTTGGAACTTTGTGAAACCCTAGCAGTCTCGGTGCCACCGAACTGTGACTCGGTCTGACCGAGTTCACTAGTTTAGGTGCCAAAACTGCTTCGGTATCACCGAGTTTAAAAATCGGTAGATCCGAGATGATTTCAGTGGGAAACTAAAACTAAGTTTTTGGATCATTCTTTTGCAAAAATCTCTGCATTTTGTGATGCTCATCCACTCTATCTCATCTATAACCTATTTCACAGGGTCAGCAGTCAGATTTTGCAACATGTCTGATCAGAGTGACAGCCAGAACATGTCAGAACAGCAAGTGCAGATGAGTGAGGGCACTAGTCCCTCAAGTTCTTTAGATGATGGCAGCAGAAGTACTCCTAGCAATCTGCCAAAAGCTGCCACCAGACAAAGGAAGAAGAGAACTTCAGATTCTGAGGATGAAGATTATGTGGCAGAGGAAGAGGAAGCAACTTCAAAGAGAGTAGTGCTCAAGAAGGAGTATGGCTCAGCACAGAGCACAAAGTCAGGCTTGAAAGTCAAAAGGCCAGCAGGTAGGCAGCCTATGCCAAAGGCCAGAGCTTCAACTCAGATTCCTGAAAAGCCTGCACCCAAAGAGCCAGTTGCTGCTGAAGGAAAGAAAAGGAAGGAAAGAGTCAAGAAGACCGTAGCCAGAGTGCTTGGAAAGGCTTCCATCATGGAAGAAGAGGAAGAAGAAGAGGTTGCTGCACCAGCACCTAAGGCACCCAAGCTGATGGGTGATGCCATAAGATCAGGGGCAGCTACTTCCAAGGCCAAGACAGCTCCAAAGAGAAATACGAGGAGCATACCTGCAACTGAAAAGAACAAGGCCCCAGTGCCTGAAGCTGCTGAAGAAGATGATGAAGAGCATGTTCTGAGAAAGCTCAAGCCCAAGATCCCAGACCACAATGATGCTCATCCTGTGGCTGAGGACATGAAGCTCAGAAGAGACTCAGGGCTGAGGAAGTGGAGAGAAGCAGATCCGTATGCTTCAAGGAGAAGAACTGCTGTTGATTACAAGTTTCACACTAAGGAACAGCAGGACTTCTATGAGACAGTCTTATTGGACAAGAAGCCAATTATATGTGATATGAGATGGGTTGATTGGCAATACATTAAGGACAACGAAGAGTACTACCCTGGAGTGCAGGACAGCTTCAAGGCATGTGGAGTAGAGGACTTTGTTGGGCAGAAGCTCACAAAGTGGAACGAGGAGCTTATCATGCAGTTCTACTCCACAGCACATTTTTATCCAGATGGGAGGATTGTATGGATGTCAGAAGGAACCAGATATCAGTCAACAGTTGCTGAGTGGGAACAGCTCATTAATGCCCTAGAGGAGCAGGAAGATGACTTGGATGTCTATTCCAAGAAGAAGATGGATCATAACTCAATGTCAAACATGTACAAGGAAATTCCAAATGAAGCACTTGACACTTTCAAGTTTGGCTCAGTACACTATCTTCTGTCAGGGCTGCCAACCATCAATTGGATACTGAGGCACACCTTGTTGCCCAAGTCAGGTGATCACAAGATGATCAGAGGCCATGCGATCAATTTGCTACATATCTTTGATGTGCCACAGAAGTTCAAGGTGATGAGCCTCATGGTAGAGACCATCAAGAGGACTGCAGCAGATCAGAAGAGGAGCTGTGGTTATGCCCCTTAGATCCAGGAGCTCATTAACTCCAAGATGGGCACAGGCATATACTTACTGGACAAGGAACACCTGCCCATCCATCCAGATTTTGAGGACAATCAAGTTGTGATGAATGAGAACGAACCATCATCTGCACAAGCACAAGCAAAGAAGGAGAAGGCAAGGAAGGAGAAAGCTGCCAAGATGCCAACTCAAGAGGAGGCATCTGAGTATTTCTTGAAAACCAAACAAGAGCAGCTTGGTTACTTGATTGCATCCACCCTGCGGATTGAGCAAGGACTAGCCACCCTAACTCAGAACCAGGCAAGCTTAGAGAGAATCATGGAACAAAAGTTCTATGATTTGGATGTCAAAGTGACAGAGATTCAGACTGCAGTGGAGCAGCTCCAGGATGACATGCAGGAGAGGAGAGGCAAGACTACAACTGATGCCTTTGCCAGAGTGCCACGAGGTCCGAGGTCGTCTGCAGTGCCAGTTGTTGACACCAAAGCCACCACTTCTGCACCAGCTACAGCTTCAGTTCCACCAGCTCCAGCATCTACTTCAACCTCAACTCCGACCACGTCTACAGAAGGCTTCGTCCTTGGAGTGCTCCGGACTCCACCACCACCAGAAGATCAAGCCTGAGCGTCGATCTAGCACTATGCATTTTCTAGGAACTTTTTGGTAACTTGTTGCCAAAGGGGGAGAAAAATGTATAGATCATAGGCTTTGAGAGAGAGAGTGTTGCTTTTTTCTCTCTTGCTTTATTTGGTGGTTTTTCGAACTTTGTTTTCTTTTGAATGCTTGAGATACTATGTCATTGCTCGTGAGACATTGATGATCATGTGTTTGATCATAAGCTACACTTAATGTTTGCTTAATATTACCATCTTATCTATCTTATGTGATCATTCACTATTCTTGGTGATGAGTGCATGTATTTCATTCTTATCATTTTAAGCGCTCCACCAAGATGTATGTGACATGGAAGAGTAACCCATGACTCTAACTCTTTGTGCATTTGCAGTCCAAAGCAAATTTTAAATATGCACAAATTTAGGGGGAGCTCTTACTTGTCACATACTTCTCAAAGCGACGATATATTTCATGCTTATTATCATTTGTCGAAGCTTTGATCTATATGTTGTCATCAATTACCAAAAAGGGGGAGATTGAAAGTGCAACTATCCCTAGGTGGTTTTGGTAATTCATAACAACATATAGCTCATTGAGCTAATGCTATTCCAAGATGACTATTTCAGGAAAGCTCAATGATTGGCATGGCATGGATGTGAAAGTGGAACCCTGAAAATGCTAAGGACAAAGGATTGACTCAAGTTCAAAAGTTCAAGACTCTTCATTTTATATTTTAGTGATCCAAGATCACATTGAGTCTTTAGGAAAAGCCAATACTATCAAGGAGGGATGAGGTGTTGCTTAATGAGCCTCTTGCTTCATGTACTTAGTGATATGCTCCAAAATCCTCAGCTACTTTCCCATATCCACATATGACCTAAACCCTAAGCCAAACTCGGTCCTACCGATTCTTTCTATCCGGCGCCACCGAGTTTCACTTGTCATAAGCCACTGCCAAACCCTAGCAATTTGGTTCTACCGATAGGGATCTCGGTCTCACCGAGATGGGATTGCAAACTCTCTGTTTCCCTTTCGTAACTTTTCGGTCTCACCGAAAGAGCGGATCGGTCCCACCGAGATTGCAATGTAAATTCAGTGTTTCCTTTTTGTAACTTTTCGGTCTCACCGAAAGAGAAAATCGGTCCCACCGAGTTTGCCTGACCAACTCTCTGGTTAGCTAATTACCAAAATCGGTCTCACCGAGTTTGTGTAATCGGTCTCACCGAGATTACGTTATGCCCAAACCCTAACCATATCGGTCCTACCGAGTTGCATGTCAGTCCCACCGAAAATCTCTAACGATCACTAGGTTTACCTTTTCGGTCCGACCGAGTTTGTTGATTCGGTCCCACCGAGATTGGAAAACTGTGTGTAACGGTTGGATTTTGTGTGGAGGCTATATATACTATATATACCCCTCCACCTCCTCTTCATTCGAAGAGAGAGCCATCAGAACACATACACAATTCCAACTCATATGTTCTGAGAGAGAACCACCTACTCATGTGTTGAGACCAAGATATTCCATTCCTACCATATGAATCTTGATCTCTAGACTTCCTCAAGTTGCTTTCCACTCAAATCTTCTTTTCACAAAATCCAAATCCTATGAGAGAGAGTTGAGTGTTGGGGAGACTATCATTTGAAGCACAAGAGCAAGGAGTTCATTACCTACACACCATTTGTTACTTCTTGGAGAGTGGTGTCTCCTAGATTGGCTAGGTGTCACTTGGGAGCCTCCGACAAGATTGTGGAGTTGAACCAAGGAGTTTATAAGGGCAAGGAGATCGCCTACTTCGTGAAGATCTATCGCTAGTGAGGCAAGTCCTTCGTAGGCGATGGCCATGGTGGGATAGACAAGGTTGCTTCTTTGTGGACCCTTCGTGGGTGGAGCCCTCCGTGGACTCGCGCAACCGTTACCCTTCGTGGGTGGAGCCCTCCGTGAACTCACGCAACCGTTACCCTTTGTGGGTTGAAGTCTCCATCAACGTGGATGTAGGATAGCACCACCTATCCGAACCACGGGAAAAACATCCGTGTCTCCAATTGCGTTTGAATTCTCCAAACCCTTCCCTTTACATTCTTGCAAGTTGCATGCTTTACTTTCCGCTGCCAATATACTCTTTGCATGCTTGCTTGAATTGTGTGATGATTGCTTGACTTGTCCTACAATAGCTAAAATCTGCCAAGAATTAAAATTGGGAAAATGTTAAGTTTTTATTTGGTCAAGTAGTCTAATCACCCCCCCTCTAGACATACTTTCGATCCTACAGATATATGTTGGCATTTTCCTATTTAAGCTAACTATTAATCATCGATAATCCAGTAAATAGGCCAATTCACCATTAATCGCTACTCCCAAGTCAACTGAGCAGCTACCAGTTACCAATTTCCTCAACATTTGCAAGCAAGGCTCTTCTTTTTTACTCCCTCCGTCCCATAATGTAAGATGTTTTCTGACACTAGACTAATGTCAAAAAACGTCTTACATTATGGGACGAAGGGAGTAGTTACTTTTGTGCTTGCAATGTGCACCGAATTGTATGCTATCTAGTCGGGTAAGCGGATTAGGAGCACTCTAGTGTTCCACCCCCTATATTCAAAAGTAGTTTAATAATTTAGAAAAGGTCAAAAAATCCCGGAACTTTTTTGGAATACAATACAACCAGGTATTGTACTTGTATAAAAAGTTTGACCAATGAATGATTCCCATTGACTTTAGGGCAAAAAACAAATATGACGACAACATAGCATGAAAAGTACTTGTATCTAGCCTTTTTTTTGGCAAATCTTTGACTGGATACAATAAAAGTCATTCCATGTCTAATCCTTTTATATGAGTGCAATACTTGGTCATTGCATAAAAAGTTACGGGATTTTTTGACTTAATTTGAATCATTAAACTTTTTTTGAGTATAGGGCACCCGAGTGCTCCTATGTATTTTCGATCTAGTCAGCCCCTCTTGTATCATTTGGCCGTTGTGGCTTTTGTTGTTGGTTGTAATTCTTAACTGGTTGATGGCTTTGTTAATTCAAAGTCGGGCTCGTCTTGAGCCTTCTCTCTAAAAAATTCGAACATGTCTTCTGAAGCTCCAATCTTACTGTAGTCTAGCATTGCCAGCAAAACAAATTTCATGAACCAATTTTCGGTTGGATGGTTAGGAAGACAGTGGTATCCCCATTCCACCAGGGTTCACGTCGTACACTTGACGCTGATGCTCACATTTTTTTGAATTTCTTCCATGCCTTCCAACATGTGCGTTTAGTGAGAGGAAACTTTCATGTTGACTATGAAGGTGTATGTGTCGGCTTTGTCAATTTCAATATGATTTGTCAGCTCGGTCTCTCGGAGATTCATAGAGATAGGGTGTGTGTGCGTTCATGGGGCGAGTGTATGTGCTTATGTACAAGCATCTGCATATGTATCGTGTTAAAAAAATCCCTATTGTGGATCTTAATTTCTCCGTGGGAAAGAGACCCAAGATAAAAATATGAAATTAGTTAAAATGCACATCGTCAGTACATGTAAGAAAAGATAGGATAAACCAATGGATGAAGAGAAATTGGACCAACTGGGGCGAGAATTCGCCTGAAAAGACTTTTCTACACGTGATTGGGTGGCCATGAATAATGTATCGGTCACTGCTCATGTCGACACCCCAACGAAATGAATGGGTGATGCAATCTCGGGCGAGCCGTTGGATGGAGGAACCGACGGTCGCAGCCGCCGTTGTCGTCGCCGGGCCTTATCGTCCTAGCTGGACGCGATTTGTTTAACCACACCCATCCAAAGTAGACACTATAATTAAGAATCAGGGACTAGTAGTAGTCGTAGTAGTATACACTCTGCGGCTGCAAGTGGCTGCAGGCGGCTGCCCTCTTCGTAATATCATACTATCACTGGCCAAACGAACCTACCGCGGGGGCAAGACGCAAGAGCAGCCTCGAATCGAATAATTGCGAGACATGCATGTTGACCACTGCCCGCCTCGGCCTCGGCCTCGACGCAGAGACAAAAGCCCCGCTGATGCCAGGAAGCTCCCCCGCCCGGGTGTAAACACGCGCGTGAAAAATGAAGAGCTACTAGCTCGAAAGCTCAGTGTCATTATCTAGCAGTTCGACGACCACATCCCGTGCCGGGTCCAAGCTCGCACAGTGCACCGGACCTGCACAAAATGTGTCCAGGTCAAGGACTCGCTCAAGGTAGGTGAGGCGAAACTCGATAATGTGGCTGGCTGGCGTGGTCTTCCTCCTCACCAGCTTCAACCATTCCCTTCTCTTCTCTTCTCCTGGGCGTATATATAGAGACGCCTTCGTCTGCTCCCTTCGTACCAGTTCGTACCCCAAGCCAAAACAGCCCCCTGTCGCAAGGCAAGGAGGAGCTGCGCAACAGAGCTAAGCCAAGTCAGTGCAGAGGGAGTGATCAACGGAAGAAGAAGAGGAAGATAAGTAAGTAAGCAAAAAAGGCGAGGATGGATCGAGAGATCCACCGGGTGACGAGCCTGCGGCGGGACAGCTCGCTATGGCGTCGCGGCGACGACGTGTTCTCGCGGACGTCGTCGCGGTTCCAGGAGGAGGAGGACGACGAGGAGGCGCTGCGGTGGGCGGCCCTGGAGCGTCTGCCCACGTACGACCGGGTGCGGCGCGGGATCCTGACGGTGGAGGACGGCGGGGAGAAGGTGGAGGTGGACGTGGGGCGGCTGGGCGCCCACGAGAGCCGGGCGCTGATCGAGCGGCTGGTCCGCGCGGCCGACGACGACCACGAGAACTTCCTCCTCAAGCTCAAGGAGCGCATGGACAGGGTGGGCATCGACTACCCCACCATCGAGGTGCGGTTCGAGAAGCTGGAGATCGAGGCCGAGGTGCGCGTCGGCAACCGCGGCCTCCCCACGCTCATCAACTCCGTCACCAACACCCTCGAGGTAAAGCCGCCTGCACAAAAAGTTCAGTTCCGCTGCAAAACCGATGCCACAGTCCATGGCGGCTTAGCTTCAGCTTGTCTTTGTTTTTCTCCGCACCGTTGGAACAAGCATGTTGATCATAGTTAATGATGACCTGCTCCGTTAACTAATCAGTCTGGCTTGGCCGAGCCCGAGCACTGGTGCATGGTAGGGCCAGTTAGTCGATGAGTATGGGCTGCTTTAGGTGCCGCTGGTTCCGCGAGTGACAGTGCACTTTCGTTTTTCTTATGGTTATATACACTGCTCGACAGCGACGCTGCGAGAATTGAAGCCAAGTAGGGGCTTTGTTTTCCCCTTCTTGCGATTGCAACTTGCCAGCGAGCTGTATGCTTTTGGCTCATCACCAAGCAATGCGGTAGGTGAGTCGCCTCTCGGCGCGTGATATTTTCTACCGTTTCGGCCACTTGTCCTACACAAAATATTACTCTGACCGTGTCTCGCTTTCGAGGCTTTTTCTCTGACTTCAGAATTCCAGATTTATTAAACCTAGCCGCCACCTAATAATAATATTCAACTCCTAATTCGTTCTCCTTTCAGTTGCACCAAGTCCTAATAATTTTCTGTTCCAAAGATAAATGTTTATTTAGACCAGAAAAGGGATCTTTAGGAGTGTACTAAATTTCTTTTTTTTAGACAAAAGTGTACGAAATTTCTTAGCGTAAAGTAGCCCAACAAGAGTCCAAAACCGTTGCGACGCCGGGCTCGGCCCGCAACGGAGCCTGCCGCTCCTACCCCGACTTCATCATCACTCACTAAAAAAAGCAACCTCCGCCGATGGCCACCGGCACCGGCACGGCGCCGCAACGGTCTTTCCCTACCTGGGTCCACCTCCACCGCATCCCCGTCCACGCCACGGAATCGTCCGACCTCCACACCATGGCACGCGATGCTGGCGCATCGGCCGCGCGGCTCTGCGGCATTCCGCCGAGCGCATGGCGTGCGCGTCCACCTCGTTTCGCCAGCGCCACCGCCCACCGCATGCCACGCCATTGGAAGAACCGTGCCCTTTCTCGATATCTAAGTCTGTTGATTGCTCGGTGTGCTCCAGGCCGTCGGGAACGCGCTCCACGTCATCCCCAGCCGGAAGCAGGCCATGACCGTCCTCCACGACGTCAGCGGGATCATCAAGCCCCGGAGGATGACGCTGCTGCTCGGGCCTCCTGGCTCCGGCAAGACCACGCTGCTGCTGGCCATGGCAGGGAAGCTCGACAAGGACCTCAAGGTCTCCGGGAAGGTCACCTACAACGGCCACGCGATGGACGAGTTCGTCCCGCAGAGGACCGCCGCTTACATCAGCCAGCACGATCTCCACATCGGGGAGATGACCGTGAGGGAGACGCTGGCCTTCTCGGCTCGGTGCCAAGGTGTTGGCACTAGATATGGTATGCTGCTGCCTAATTATTGGGAATGTGCTTATCTTATATGGCATCATGGCGATAGGCTCTGAGCTTTGCTGTTTTGCTTCTTCTAGAGATGCTTACTGAGCTGGCGAGAAGGGAAAAGGCAGCGAACATCAAGCCAGATCATGATATCGATGTCTACATGAAGGTGAGATGTTATCACATTTTAGAGCACTTTATGCTTCTTAAAGCTGTTTATGTGGCTAGCTTAGGATTGAGGACAATCATTTGAACAAGGCTTGTTTATCAGTAAATTAGTTAACAGTTGTTTCATTACTTACGCCCTGTAGGCCTCAGCGATGGGAGGGCAAGAATCCAGTATTGTGACAGAATACATACTCAAGGTATAGTCTGCTACCTATGAGTCCAGCTGAAGCACCGCAAGGATGATTCTTATGTACATTTGTGTATTAATAGAATGACGACTTCTCATGTCTGTTACTCTTGTATGTAACTGCAGATACTAGGGCTGGATATTTGTGCTGACACGTTGGTAGGCAATGAGATGCTAAGGGGTATATCTGGTGGACAACGCAAGCGTGTCACAACAGGTATATATATTTTCACCAAGAATGAGGTTCATTTTATATTTGTACAGCAATCCGAGACCTGCACCTTCTTCATCACAGTAAAATTGTCTTATTTAAGAAATTCCTAATCAACTCATGTATCTTCAATGCACAGGTGAAATGCTTGTTGGCCCTGCAAAAGCTCTGTTCATGGATGAGATATCCACTGGACTGGATAGCTCAACCACATACCAGATTGTGAATTCTCTCAGGCAGACTATCCATATCCTAGGCGGAACTGCTGTCATCTCCTTGCTGCAGCCAGCTCCTGAAACATACAACTTGTTTGACGACATTATACTCCTCTCTGACGGGCAGGTTGTGTACCAGGGCCCCCGAGAAAATGTGCTCGAGTTCTTTGAGTTCATGGGCTTCAAATGCCCTGGCAGAAAGGGTGTTGCTGACTTTTTACAGGAGGTATGTGTCTCATCTATAAATTCTTATTACAGATGTGATTCTGTTTTTTCTTAAAGAGAACGGTACTGAAATCTCTGAATAACTGAAAAGGTGACATCAAAGAAAGACCAGGAGCAATATTGGTACAGGGGTGATAGGCCATATCGTTTTGTACCTGTCAAGCAATTTGCGGATGCATTCCGTTCCTTCCATGTGGGCAAGTCGATAGAGAATGAGCTTAAAGTGCCATTTGATAGGACCAGAAGCCACCCTGCTGCTCTGGCCACTTCAAAGTTTGGTGTCAGCAGGATGGAGTTGCTGAAAGCTACTATTGATAGAGAGCTTCTACTCATGAAGAGGAATGCATTCATGTACATATTTAAAGCTGTCAATGTAAGTTCATATCTTTAATATGTTTTCCTTGATTTATTAGGATGGAGATTATTAGGTAGCATCAATCTGAACCTTTCCATCATTGCAGCTAACTCTGATGGCGTTCATTGTGATGACCACATTTTTCCGTACAAACATGCGCCGTAATGTTGAATATGGAACAATCTATTTGGGGGCGCTGTTCTTTGCTCTCGACACGATAATGTTTAATGGTTTTGCGGAGCTTGCGATGACCGTCATGAAACTTCCTGTCTTCTTCAAGCAGAGGGATCTTCTTTTCTTTCCTGCATGGGCCTACACCATACCATCGTGGATTCTTCAGATCCCTATCACGTTTGTTGAAGTTGGAGTTTATGTTTTCACCACGTATTACGTCATTGGATTTGATCCCAGTGTAAGCAGGTATGACACTGATGCAAACATCAATTTGCTTACACAATTATATTGCTTCTTAGGCAGTTATGTATTTTTGTGAGCAAGTATTTTAAATTATTGCTCCACAAGAACTAGCTCTGTGAAGTCTGAATGATTTCTTGTGCTCAGGTTCTTTAAGCAGTATCTGCTGCTCCTTGCGATCAATCAGATGTCATCTTCTCTGTTCCGCTTCATTGCTGGAATTGGAAGAGACATGGTTGTGTCCCACACCTTTGGACCTTTATCACTGTTGGCTTTTGCAGCATTGGGTGGCTTTATCCTTGCAAGACGTAAGTTACTGGCTCGACCATGATAAAAAGAATGTTGCCGTCTTTACATGACAACAATGGAACTAAATGTTGATTTTTGCTTACATGGTACCATCTTATTTGTCTTTTCCAGCTGATATCAAAAAGTGGTGGATTTGGGGTTACTGGATATCTCCCCTATCATATGCACAGAACGCTATTTCAACAAACGAATTTTTGGGGCCCAGTTGGAACCAAGTAAGTACCCTCTGTCTTGAGAAGAAATCAAAGTCACCACGACACACACATAGAAAATTCAACATGTATTCATATTTTACAGATTGTTAGTGGAACAAATGAGACCATTGGAGTTACCGTGCTTAAGAATCGTGGCATCTTTACGGAAGCTAAGTGGTATTGGATTGGGCTTGGTGCCATGGTTGGATACACTCTCCTCTTCAACCTGCTCTACACCTTAGCACTTTCAGTTTTGAGTCGTAAGTATATTTACAAAACTACTTATTTATCAAGGATCAGATAATCAACATTTGCAGGTTATAACTAAGGCATTTAACTTATAGGATAATAACTGTAGCCACTTTCTTTTCTTTGCAGCATTGACAGACGCTCACCCATCAATGTCTGAAGAGGAACTGAAAGAAAAACATGCAAATTTAACTGGTAAAGCTCTAGAGGGTCATAAGGAAAAGAATTCTAGGAAGCAGGAATTGGAATTATCTCACATTAGTGACCGGAACTCGGGGATTAGTGGCGTGGACTCTAGTGACAGCAGGAAGAGAATGGTACTTCCATTTACACCACTGTCACTCACCTTTAACGACACAAAATACTCGGTGGACATGCCAGAGGTAAATTTCCTATCAATGAACATGAGAGCACAATTATGATTGTATACCCATTACCCAAGTTTGCTTACCCAGGTATATTGCTTTATATCCGCAGGCAATGAAAGCACAAGGAGTAACGGAAGACCGCTTGTTGCTTTTGAAGGGTGTCAGTGGTTCTTTTAGGCCAGGAGTACTTACTGCATTAATGGGTGTGAGTGGTGCTGGAAAGACAACCCTGATGGATGTTTTAGCGGGTAGGAAAACCGGAGGATACATAGAGGGGGAAATCACCGTATCAGGCTATCCAAAGAAGCAAGAGACCTTTGCACGTATATCGGGATACTGTGAGCAAAATGATATTCATTCTCCACATGTGACAATATATGAATCACTCGTATTTTCTGCATGGCTGCGGCTTCCTGCAGAGGTTGACTCAGAAAGAAGAAAGGTTAGTTAGCTTTGATCTAGGCAAATGACCAGTTCTTGATTTCTTTTTTCTCATCTGATTGGAGATCTTACCGGCTGAACTGTGATGACAGATGTTCATCGAGGAGATCATGGATCTTGTAGAGCTCACATCATTGAGGGGGGCACTTGTTGGGCTCCCTGGAGTGAATGGTCTATCAACTGAGCAACGCAAGAGGCTTACAATTGCCGTGGAGCTTGTTGCTAACCCGTCAATCATTTTTATGGATGAGCCAACATCTGGTCTTGATGCTCGTGCAGCTGCAATTGTGATGAGGACTGTTAGGAACACTGTTAACACTGGCAGGACCGTTGTTTGCACCATCCACCAGCCAAGTATTGACATATTTGAAGCATTTGATGAGGTAGTTATTCATTATTCTCTATTTCAGTTATTATCCTTAGCTTTATTAAGGTCATATAGTGACTATGTATGGCTGCAGCTTTTCTTGATGAAGAGAGGGGGAGAAGAAATTTATGTTGGTCCTGTTGGCCAAAATTCAGCAAATTTGATTGAGTATTTTGAGGTAAGAAGATCAAAACCAGCAGTTGTACCACACCTTGTAACTCTTGTTGCCAGCTAGATCACATCGAACATTCCTTGTGTACGTTTATTCAGGAAATTGAAGGCATTAGTAAGATAAAAGATGGATATAACCCAGCGACATGGATGTTGGAAGTGTCCTCTAGTGCGCAGGAGGAAATGCTTGGTATTGATTTCGCTGAAGTTTACAGACAATCAGAACTATATCAGTAAGCTTCCCCACAAGACATTTATATACATTGTAGCGTGAGTGACACTTCTAACTACTTTTCATTTTCGCAATTTCAGAAGGAACAAGGAACTCATAAAGGAGCTAAGCATGCCAGCTCCTGGCTCTAGTGATCTCAACTTCCCTACACAGTACTCTAGATCATTCGTCACACAGTGTCTAGCTTGCTTGTGGAAGCAAAAGTTGTCATATTGGAGAAACCCATCCTACACGGCAGTGAGATTACTCTTCACCATCGTCATTGCGCTAATGTTCGGAACGATGTTCTGGGACCTTGGAAGTAAAACGTACATCTCCTAACTGATACTATAACTTCATTTTTTTTGTACTTTGGATATAGTAGCTACTTCAAGTAAGATATATCTGACGCCTTATATCGCGATGCAGTCGAAGATCACAGGATCTATTCAATGCCATGGGATCAATGTATGCTGCAGTACTATACATCGGAGTGCAAAATTCTGGTTCTGTTCAACCAGTTGTCGTGGTGGAGCGAACAGTCTTTTACCGGGAAAGAGCAGCTGGCATGTATTCAGCTTTTCCATATGCATTTGGACAGGTAATTTCTTAGACTCTCGGTTTACCTATTTCATGGCATATGTATGAATGACCTTTGAGACTGGCAATCGAAGTCACAGCCGTGGTTAAAGTAACAGAACTGGCAGTTTATCATGGCTCAGTTTATCAACATTCTTGAATTATCTCAATCCTGGAACCTAAACAATGTCATGTTATCCCTTTTCTAGGTTGCTATCGAATTTCCGTACGTATTGGTTCAGGCTTTGATATATGGCGGGCTAGTCTATTCCATGATTGGATTCGAATGGACAGTTGCCAAGTTCTTGTGGTACTTGTTCTTCATGTACTTCACCATGCTATATTTCACGTTCTATGGAATGATGGCTGTTGGCTTGACGCCGAATGAGAGCATAGCAGCTATCATCTCATCAGCATTCTACAACGTATGGAACCTCTTCTCAGGATATCTTATCCCCCGACCTGTAAGTTACACTCTTGATACATTTTTCATTTCTTGTGTGTAAACTTTGTACTTACCAGTGCTCCTTGTCTTTCACATTACTCATCCATTGAACTTTTAATTCAGAAACTTCCTATTTGGTGGAGGTGGTACTCATGGATTTGCCCGGTGGCATGGACGCTATACGGACTGGTTGCCTCCCAGTTTGGTGATATCCAACAACCGCTCGATCAGGGAGTTCCAGGCCCACAGATAACTGTGGCCCAGTTTGTCACGGACTACTTTGGTTTCCATCATGACTTCTTGTGGGTTGTGGCGGTGGTGCACGTTGCTTTCACCGTGCTGTTCGCCTTCCTGTTTAGTTTCGCCATCATGAGGTTCAACTTCCAGAAAAGATGAGGAGGATGACATTCTTTCAGATTCCTTGTACGTAGTGCCATACTGCTGTCCAACAGCCAGTGCGGATGGATTGTACAAAGTATAGTTGTTTCTGTAGATGATATAGAGGTTATTTTGTATTTCAAGCATGTAGAAATTCCGCACAACTATGCTCTCTACTCTCTAGGACTTGTAGGAAAGGCTAATTAGTCTTGTTGAGCCTCCAGCTTCTTTACCAGCTCTAGCTGAGTAACTGCTACTTACTTTTCTCGTCGGAGAATGTAAACCCGACCAGTAATGTTGTCATTTCTGACGAGTTAATGGAGGCAGAAATTTTGTTGATTCTTCAATCCCTTGTGAAACTTCCCATTGCTGCCCAAAAATTACAAAGCAATTGTTTTATCTCGAGATTTGTTTGATTACTTAGTGGCAGCGCCGCAGTGAGTATGTTTCCTTGGGTAACTATCATCTCATCAGTTCTGCTAACCAAGAGGCTGGCTAATGGGCCCAGGAAATTGTACTATCTCTATTTGAAGGCCTCTTTGGATTGAAGGATTTTCATAGGAATATTGAAGGATTCCAATCCATTGGTTTTTTCCTAAGGAAGCCCTTTGGATCAAAGGAGTGACACCTCCAAAATTCCTATGGATTGCATTCCAACTCTGCTAATCTTTTTTTTACACTGATTCGCGTAGGATCGAGGCACTTTTCCTATGTTTTTTCTGTGTTCCATCCAAATGACCATTCTTGCAGTTTTCCTTTGTTTTGCAATCCTCTGTTTTGCACCTACAATCCCGTCAAATTCCTGTATTTTTTGAATTCCTGTGTTTTCTAATTCTGTGATCCAAAGAAGCTCTGAGTTCTCTCGATAGAGTTTTCTTGTTGCCATCAAATCCAGCTTCTGCCGGGCAGCGTTTTCGCGGAGTTTTTGCACCTTTGTGCTCGTCTTTTTGTTCGATTTCTGTTCTTCAGTTACTGAAAGCCTAATTCGAGACTCTACAACACATGTATCTTTAATTATTCTAGTTCAAACTATATTAGGTTTGGTCAACTCGTAATTTGCCCGTTAGTTTGTCCAACTTGGGAACTGGATTCATCAATGACATCATGCATGTCCATGCAAGAGATGACGATGGATGGCATTACAGAGAACACTCAAAAAGTAACATTAAGCAGGCATATTTTCCAGATTTTCGAGTTCAAAAGTTAGAAAAGCAACTGATCATACAAGTCACATAAACTACTACTTGCGGAGCAAATCCCTAAAAGGTCACGTCACTATATTTGGCGTCGTCTGTCCTCTTTCGGATGTCAATTCTCTCGAGAAGGCCAGGCAAACACAGGTGCCGCCCCTATTACCCGACTCCATTCGCCATAATTTCCTGCTCCTGGCTCTTTGCTACACTCTGCTTCGCCCAGATATATCCACGTGCCGGACGAGACTCGGGAGTCTTCTGCCAGCAAAGGACCAGGTGATAGTGACGGTATGGGACGGCTGGCGTGGCTGCCGATTAATTAATGAATTCTCCCATTTGCTTTGATCCGACATGGTATCCTGTCTTTGCGTATCTAATTTTGATATCAGCACAGACACAAGCACTCACATAAATCCATAATAAAACTGAAACGACAAAACAAATATGAATGTGACGTCCACAGCGCTTTATGGTTTTTTCTCAAAAGAGGCAACGCTCCGGCCTGTACTGATGCGCACATCCATAGCAAAGCACTATGGTTGTTCGGTGGACGCAAGCAAACGGAATTCCAAATCGAATAGAACTAAGAAACAAATTTTACAAAGCAAACATGGCACTCGTGCTCGTCACATCAACCATCGTGATACATCTCAAACAATTACAGTACAATATAACAAAAACAAATCAAGAACATAATATGACTTGGAATACACTGATCCATTGTCCCCCTATATAGGACATAAGTTTCCTTTTATTTTTTTATAGACATAAATTGGAACTCTAGACAAAGCAATAAGTGGAAGTAGATGAATAAACGTACTATTTCAGAAAATTAGTAATTTGAACTAAAACCACGACGCTTAATATGGATTGGAGGGAGTATAAGGGCATCTCCAACGCCGACATGTAAACCTCTCGCACCCGTTCGGATCGCGGAAACCATGCAACTCCAACCTATATCGGTCCGCGGAGCGGTCCGGACGCGATTTCTCCCGCAAACCGGAGACAAACATGGGGGAGATTTGCGGGAGTCCGGACACACGAAACGTCGCTCTCCGCCCCCTGGATGAAGGAAATATGCCCTAGAGGCAATAATAAAGTTGTTATTTATATTTTCTTATATCATGATAAATGCTTATTATTCATGCTAGAATTGTATTAACCGAAAACTTGATACATGTGTGGATACATAGACAAAACACAATGTCCCTAGTAAGCCTCTACTAGACTAGCTCGTTAATCGAAGATGGTTAAGTTTCCTAACCATAGACATATGTTGTCATTTGATGAACGGGATCACATCATTAGGAGAATGATGTGATGGATAAGACCCATTCGTTAGCTTAGCATAATGATCGTTAAGTTTTATTGCTCTTGCTTTCTTCATGACTTATACATATTTCTTTGACTATGAGATTATGCAACTCCTGAATACCTTGTGTGCTATCAAACGTCAAAACATAACTGGGTGATTATAAAGATGCTCTACAGGTATCTCCGAAGGTGTTTGTTGGGTTGGCATAGATCGAGATTAGGATTTGTCACTCCGAGTATCGGAGAGGTATCTCTGGGCCCTCTCGGTGATGCACATCATGATAAGCCTTGCAAGCAATGTGACTAATGAGTTAGTTACGGGATGATGCATTACGAAACGAGTAAAGAGACTTGCCGATAACGAGATTGAACTAGGTATGAAGATACCGACGATCGAATCTCGGGCAAGTAACATACCAATGACAAAGGGAATGCTGTATGTTGTCATTACGGTTTGACCGATAAAGATCTTCGTAGAATATGTAGGAACCAATGTGAGCATCCAGGTTCCGCTGTTGGTTATTGATCGGAGATGTGTTTCGGTCATGTCTACATAGTTCTCGAACCCGTAGGGTCCGCACGCTTAACGTTCGATGACGATTTGTATTATGAGTTATGTGTTTTGGTGACCGAAGATTGTTCGGAGTCCCGAACGAGATCACGGATATGACGAGGAGTCTCGAAATGGTTGAGAGGTAAAGATTGATATATTGGATGATAGTATTCAGACATCAGAATGGTTCCGGAGTGTTTCTGGTATTTATCGGAGTACCGAGCGGTTACCGGAACCCCCTGGGGAAGTAATGGGCCACATGGGCCATAGGGGAGAGGCAAGGCAGCCCACAAGGGGGGTGGCGCCCCCCATGGGAGTCCAAATTGGACTAGGGGAGGGGGCGCCCCCCTTTCCTTCTCCCTCTCCCTCTCCTTCCCCGTTTCCCCCTCCGATGGAAGGAAGGGGGGTGAATAGGACTAGGAGTCCAAGTGGGATTCCCCCCACTTGGCGCGCCCCCTAGGCCGTCCTCCTCCCCTCTCCCTCCTTTATATACGGGGGCAGGGGGCACCTCTAAGGCACATCAATTGTTCTTAGCCGTGTGCGGTGCCCCCCTCCACCGTTTACTCCTCCGGTCATATTGTTGTAGTGCTTAGGCGAAGTCCTGCGCAGATCACTTCACCATCACCGTCACCACGCTGTCGTGCTGACGGAACTCTCCCTCGACACTTTGCTGGATCAAGAGTTCGAGGGACGTCATCGAGCTGAACATGTGCAGAACTCGGAGGTGTCGTACGTTTGGTACTTGATCGGTTGAATCGAGAAGACGTTTGACTACATCAACCGCGTTAAACAAATGCTTCCGCTTTCGGTCTACGAGGGTACGTGGACACACTCTCCCTCTCTCGTTGCTATGCATCTCATAGATAGATCTTGCGTGATCGTAGGAATTTTTTTGAAATTGCATGCTACGTTCCCCAACAGTGGTATCAGAGCCAGGTCTATGCGCAGATGATATGCACGAGTAGAACACAAAGAGTTGTGGATGGTGATCGTCATACTGCTTACCACCAATGTCTTATTTTGATTTGGCGGTATTGTTGGATGAAGCGGTCCGGACCAACCTTACATGACCATGTTCATGAGACCGGTTCCACCGATAGACATGCAACTAGTTTTGCATAAAGGTGGCTGGCGGGTGTCTGTTTCTCCAACTTTAGTTGAATCGAATATGACTACGGCCGGTCCTTGTTGAAGGTTAAAACAACAAACTTGATAAATCACCGTTGTGGTTTTGATGCGTAGGTAAGAACGGTTCTTGCTAGAAGCCCGTAGCAGCCACGTAAAAATTGCAACAACAAAGTAGAGGACGTCTAACTTGTTTTTGCAGGGCATGTTGTGATGTGATATGGTCAAGACATGATGTGATATACGTTATTGTATGAGATGATCATGTTTTGTAAAAGTTATCGGCAACTGGCAGGAGCCTTATGGTTGTCACTATATTGTATGAAATGCAAACGCCATGTAATTGTGTTACTTTATCACTATGCATTAGCGATAGTTGTAGAAGAAATAGTTGTCGAGACGACCACGATGCTACGATGGAGATCAAGGTGTCAAGCCGGTGATGATGGAGATCATGACGGTACTTTGGAGATGTTGATCAAAGGCACAAGATGATGATGGCCATGTCATGTCACATATTTTGATTGCATGATGTTTATCTTTTATGCATCTTATTTTGCTTAGTACGGCGGTAGCACTATAAGATGATCCCTCACTAAAATTTCAAGGTATAAGTGATCTCCCTGAGTATGCACCGTTGCGACAGTTCGTCGTGCCGAGACACCACGTGATGATCGGGTGTGATAAGCTCTACGTTCACATACAACGAGTGCAAGACAGTTTTGCACATGCGGAATACTCGGGTTAAACTTGACGAGCCTAGCATGTATAGACATGGCCTCAGAACACTGGAGACCGAAAGGTTGAACGTGAATCATATAGTAGATATGATCAACATAGATATGTTCACCATTGAAAACTACTCCATCTCACATGATGATCGGACATGGTTTAGTTGATATGGATCACGTGATCATTTAGATGACTCAAGGGATGTCTATCTAAGTGGGAGTTCTTAAGTAATATGATTAATTGAACTTAATTTATCATGAACTTAGTCCTGATAGTTTTTGCATATCTATGTTGTAGATCAATAGGTTGCGTATAGCTCCCCTGTTTTATTTTTGATATGTTCCTAGAGAAAAACTATGTTGAAAGATGATAGTAGCAATGATGCGGACTGGGTCCGTGATCTGAGGATTATCCTCATTGCTGCACAGAAGAATTATGTCCTTGATACACCGCTAGGTGACAGACCTATTGCAGGAGCAGATGGAGACGTTGTGAACGTTTGACAAGCTCGGTATGATGAATACTTGATAGTTTAGTGCACCATGCTTCACGGCTTAGAACCAGGACTTAAAAAATGTTTTGAACGCCATGGAGTATATGAGATGTTTCAATAGCTGAAAATGATATTTCAGACTCATGCCCGTGTTAAGAAGTATGAGACCTCTGACAAGTACTTTGCCTACAAGATGGAGGAGAATAGCTCAGCTAGTGAGCATGTGCTCAGAATGTCTAGTACTACAATCGCTTGAATCAAGTGGGAGTTAATCTTCCAGATAAGATAGTGATTGACAAATTTCTCTAGTCACTATCACCAAGTTATTAGAACTTCGTGATGAACTATAATATGCAAGGGATGACGAAAACGATTCCCAAGCTCTTCGCTATGCTGAAATCAGCGAAGGTAGAAATCAAGAAATAGCATCAAGTGTTGATAGTTAACAAGACCACTAGTTTCAAGAAAAAGGGCAAGGGAAAGAAGGGGAACTTCAAAAAGAATGGCAAAGCAAGTTGCCACTCTCTTGAAGAATCCCAAAGCTAGACCTAAGCCTGAAACTGAGTGCTTCTACTACAAAGGAAATGGTCACTGGAAGCGGAACTACCCCAAATACTTGGCGGATAAGAAGGATGGCATAGTGAACAAAGGTATATTTGATATACAAGTTATTGACGTGTACTTAACTATTGTTCATAGTAGCCCCTGGGTATTTGATACCGATTTAGTTGCTAAAATTAGTAACTCAAAACAGGAGTTGCAGAATGAACAGAGACTAGTTAAGAGCGAAGTGACGATGTGTGTTGGAAGTGATTCCAAGGTTTATACGATCACCATCGCACATTCCCTCTACCTTTGGGATTAGTGTTGAACCTGAAATAAATGTTATTTGGTGTTTTCTTTGAGCATGAATATGATTAGACCATGTTTATTGCAACAGGGTTATTCATTTAAGTTAGAGAATAATTGTTGTTCTGTTTACATGAATAAAACATTCTATGGTCATACACCCAAGGTGAATGGTTTATTGAATCTCGATCGTAGTGATACACATATTCATAATATTGATGCCAAAAGATGCAAAGTTGGTAATGATAGTGCAACATATTTGTGACACTGCCGTTTAGGTCATATTGGTGTAAAGCGCATGAAGAAACTCCATGCAGATGGTTTTTGGAATCACTTGATTATGAATCATTTGATACTTGCAAACCATGCCTCATGGGCAAGATGACTAAGACTCCGTCGTCCAGAACAATGGAGCGAGCCACTGACTTATTGGAAATAATACATATCGATGTATGCGGTCCGATGAGTGTTGAGGCTTGTGGCGGGTATCATTATTTTCTAACCTTCACAGATGATTTGAGCAGATATGGATATATCTACTTAATGAAACACAAGTCTGAAACATATGAAAAGTTCAAAGAATTTTAGAGTGAAGTGGAGAATTATCGTAACAAGAAAATAAAGTTTCTACGATCTGATCGCAGAGGCGAATATTTGAGTTACGAGTTTGGCCTTCATTTAAAACAATGTAGAATAGTTTCACAACTCACGCCACCTAGAACACCATGGCGTAATGGTATGTCCGAACGTCGTCACCGTACTTTATTGGATATGGTGCGATCTATGAAGTCTCTTACCGATTTACCACTATCATTTTGGGGTTATGCATTAGAGACAACTGCATTCACATTAAATAGGGCACTATCTAAATCCGTTGAGACGACACCGTATGAACTGCGGTTTGGCAAGAAACCTAAGCTGTCGTTTCTTAAAGTTTGGGGTTGCGATGCCTATGTGAAAAAGTTTCAAACTGATAAGCTCGAACCCAAATCGGAGAAGTGCGTCTTCATAGGATACCCAAAAGAAATTGTTGGGTACACCTTCTATCACAGATCCGAAGGCAAGATTTTTGTTGCTAAGAACGGATCCTTTCTAGAGAAGGAGTTTCTCTCGAAAGAAGTGAATAGAAGGAAAGTGGAACTTGATAAGGTAATTGTACTTTCTCTCAAATTGGAAAGTATCTCATCACAGAAATCAGTTCCAGCGATGCCTACACCAACTAGAGAGGAAGCTAATGATAATAATCATAAAATTTCAGATCAAGTTACTATCGAACCTCGTAGGTCAACCAGAGTATGTTCCACACTAGAGTGGTATGGTGATCCTGTTCTGAAAGTCATGTTACTAGACCATGACGAACCTACAAACTATGAGGAAGCGATGATGAGCCCATATTCCGATAAATGGCTTAAGGCCATGAAATCTGAGATAGGATCCATGTATGAGAACAAAGTCTGGACTTTGGTGGACTTGACGGATGATCGGCAAGCCATTGAGAATAAATGGATCTTCAAGAGGAAGACGGACGCTGATGGTAGTGTTACTATCTACAAAGCTTGACTTGTCGTAAAAGGTTTTTCGACAAGTTCAAGGTGTTGACTATGATGAGATTTTCTCACTCATAGCGATGTTTAAGTCTGTCCGAATCATGTTAGCAATTGCCGCATTTTATGAAATCTAACAAATGGATGTCAAAACTACATTCCTTAATGGATTTCTTAAAGAAAAGTTGTATATGATGCAATGAGAAGGTTTTGTCGATCCTAAAGGTGCTAACAAAGTGTGCAAACTCCAGCGATCCATCTATGGACTGGTGCAAGCATCTCGGAGTTGGAATGTACGCTTTGATGAGGTGATCAAAGCATATGGTTTTATACAGACTTATGGTAAAGTCTGTATTTACAAGAAAGTGAGTGGGAGCTCTGTAGCATTTCTAATATTATATGTGGTTGACATATTGTTGATTGGAAATCTTTACCTACTAATAAAGCGGCTATCGCTTCTGGTCGTCCGTCATTAAAATTACCCTCTAAGTTGATAAAAATTACCCACCAATGCCACCCATAAGTGGGAAAACGATTCAACTTTTTGGACCAAAAATCACCATCTCCTTCGTTATCATATAGCTGCGCGACGAGAATAATTCATGAAACGATAAGCGGCAGAGTGGTTGGCTGATCGCTCCTGTAGCGCCGAGACCAAGGGTTCGAATCCCAGCTTTCACAATATTTATCTTTCCTTTCTCACGCATGTCCCTATCCATGTATGCGTTCATGGGCCGGCCCATGTGCAGGGCTTTACTCCCCTGTTTTTTTATTTTTTATTTTTATCTTTTATTTTCTCATTTTGTTTTTTTCTCATTTTGTTTTTTTCTCATTTGTTATTTAAATTATTTCGGGATTTTAATAATCTAAAAGTTGCAAGTTTTAAAAAAAATGTTTGAGAAATCATAAAAATATATGCGAATTCAAAACAAAATTTTGCAGATTCAAATGTTTAGAAAACCATAAAATTTTTGCAGATTCAAAAAATGTTGGTGTTTTTGCAAAACTGTTCACAAAATTATAAAAAATCACAATTTTTTGAAAAAATGGTCGGGAAATAAAATCATGTTCATGATTTTGAAAAAATGATCATGTATTCAAAACATATTCGGGAATCTAAAAAAATGTCCATTCACAAAAATAAAAATAAAAATTTGTTCCCCAATTTTTTTTAAAAAGTTCGTCGATTGAACAAATGTTTGTTGAGTCAAAAAATGTTAATGAATTCGAAACTGGTTCATACATTTAAAAAAATGTAAACAAAACTAATGTTCATGATTTCTTATTTCTTATTTAAATTAATTTGGGATTTTAATATTCTAAAAGTTGCAACTTTTCAAAAAAATGTTTGAGAAATCATAAAAATATATGTGAATTCAAAAATGTTAGAAAATCATAAAAGTTTTGCAGATTCAAAAAATGTTGGTGTTTTTGCAAAACTGTTCATAAAATTATAAAAAATCACAATTTTTGGAAAAAAATGGTCGGGAAATAAAATCATGTTCATGATTTTGAAAAAAATGATCGTTTAATCAAAACATATTCGGGAATCTAAAAAAATATCCATTCACAAAAATAAAAATAAAAATGTGTTCCCCAATTTTTTTAAAAAGTTCGTCGATTCGAAAAATGTTTGTTGAGTCAAAAAATGTTAATCAATTCAAAACCGGTTCATACATTTAAAAAAATTGTAAACAAAACTAATGTTCATGATTTTTTTTGAGAAAATCAAAAATTTCAAAACAAAATTGTCGATTCGAAAAGTGTTCACTGATTCAAAAGTATTTTATGTCTAGGATTTGATTAGTTTTTCGAAAGTCTTTATATATCTTGGCGTTGGGAGTAGTTCGTGGTCAATGAGATTTGTTTTTAAAGTTTTAGACGTTCGCTTGCGCAACATAATGATCTGGAAATTTCATAGCCTTGTGATTTACCGCGGAATGCATTGTGATCACGTGGACATCGCGACCATCATCGGCTAGGCTGAGAAAAATAAAATAAATGACAACATGGTGAGCCACTATGTTAAAATAGAGTATGCTCATACATCAGGATATTGAGTCATATTTATTTGATGAGCCATATTTTTTTGTCTCCCGTTGCAACGCACATGCATATTTGCTAGTGATATATAATTTCTGGATAGCATAAAAGGATACTTGAATAAGAGTTTTTCAATGAAAGACCTCCATGAAGCTACTTATATATTGGGCATCAAGATCTATAGGGATAGATCGAGACACTTAATAGGACTTTCACAAAGCACATACCTTGACAAGATTTTGAAGAAGTTCAAAATGGATCAGTCAAAAAGGAGTTCTTGCCTGTATTGTAAGGTGCGAAATTGAGTAAGACTCAAAACCCGACAACGACAAAAAAATAGAAAGAGAATGAAAGTCATTCCCTATGCCTCAACCATAGGTTCTATAAAGTATGCTATGCTATGTATCAGACCTATTATGTATCTTTCCATGAGTTTTGCAAGGGGGTACGATAGTGATCCAGGAGTGGATCACTAGACAGCGGTCAAAGTTATCATCCTTAGTTACCTAAGAGGACTAAGGAAATATTTCTCGGTTATGGAGGTGATAAAGAGTTCGTCGTAAAGAGTTACGTTGATGCAAGCTTTTACATCGATCCAGATGACTCTGAGTCTCAATCTAGATACATATTGAAAGTGGGAGAAATTAGTTAGAGTAGCTCCATGCAGAGCATTGTAGACATAGAAAATTTGCAAAATACATACGGCTCTGAAAGTGGCAGACCCGTTGACTAAACTTCTCTCACAAGCAAAACATAATCACACCTTAGTACTCTTTGGGTGTTAATCGCATAGCGATGTGAATTAGATTATTGACTCTAGTAAACCCTTTGGGTGTTAGTCACATGGCGATGTGAACTAATCACATAAAGATGTGACCTATTGGTGTTAAATCACATGACGATGTGAACTAGATTATTGACTCTAATGCAAGTGGGAGACTGAAGGAAATATGCCCTAGCGGCAATAATAAAGTTGTTATTTATATTTCCTTATATCATGATAAATGTTTATTATTCATGCTAGAATTGTATTAACCGGAAACTTGATACATTTGTGGATACATAGAAAAACACAGTGTCCCTAGTAAGCCTCTACTAGACTAGCTTGTTAATCAAAGATGGTTAAGTTTCCTAACCATAAACATGTGTTGTCATTTGATGAACGGGATCACATCATTAGGAGAATGATGTGTTGGACAAGACCCATCCGTTAGCTTACCATAATGATCGTTAAGCTTTATTGCTATTGCTTTCTTCATGACTTATACATATTCCTTTGACTATGAGATTATGCAACTCCCGAATACCGGAGGAATACCTTGTGTGCTATCAAACGTCACAACGTAACTGGGTGATTATAAAGATGCTCTACAGGTATCTCCTGAAGGAAATATGCCCTAGAGACAATAATAAAGTTGTTATTTATATTTCCTTATATCATGATACATGTTTATTATTAATGATAGAATTGTATTAACTGGAAACTTAGTACATGTGTGAATACATAGACAAACAGAGTGTCCCTAGTATGCCTCTACTTGACTAGCTCGTTAATCAAAGATGGTTAAGTTTCCTAGACATGGACATGTTTTGTCATTTGATGAAGAGGATCACATCATTAGAGAATGATGTGATGGACAAGACCCATCCATTAGCTTAGCATATTGATCGTTCAGTTTTATTGCTACTGCTTTCTTCATAAATTATACATGTTCCTCTGACTATGAGATTATGCAACTCCCGAATACCGGAGGAACACCTTGTGTGCTATCAAACGTCACAACGTAACTGGGTGATTATAAAGATGCTCTACAGGTGTCTCCGATGGTGTTTGTTGAGTTGGCATAGATCGAGATTAGGATTTGTCACCCCGTCTATCGGAGAGGTATCTCTGGGCCCTCTCGGTAATGCACATCACTATAAGCCTTGCAAGCAATGTAACTAATGAGTTAGTTGTGGCATGATGCATTACGGAACGAGTAAAATAGACTTGCCGGTAACGAGATTGAACTAGGTATTGAGATACCGACGATCAAATCTCAGGCAAGTAACATACCGATGACAAAAGGAACGACATATGTTGTTATGCGGTTTGACCGATGAAGATCTTCGTAGAATATGTAGGAACCAATATGAGCATCCAGTTTCCACTGTTTGCTATTGACCGGAGATGAGTCTTGGTCATGTCTACATAGTTCTCGAACCCGTAGGGTCCGCATGCTTAATGTTCGGTGACAATCGGTGTCATGAGTTTATTGTGTTTTGATGTACCGAAGGTAGTTTGGAGTCCCGGATATGATCACAGACGTGACGAGGAGTCTCGAAATGGTCGAGACATAAAGATTGATATATTAGACGGCTATATTCGGACACCGGAAGTGTTTCGGGTGATTTCGGAGAAAACCGGAGTGTCGGAGGGTTACCAGACCCCCCCCCCCCCCGGGGAACTAATGGGCCACTTGGGCCTTAGTGGAGAAAGAGAGGGCCGGCCAGGGCAGGCTGCGCGCCCCCTCCCCGTCTGGTCTGAATTGGACTAGGGAAGGGGGGCCGGCGCCCCCCTTTCCTTCTCCCTCTCCTCCTTCCTTTCCCCCTCCTAGTAGGACTAGGAAAAGGGGAGTCCTACTCCTACTAGGAGGAGGAATCGTCCTCTCCTGGTGCGCCGCAAGGGCCGACCGGGCCTTCCCCCTTGCTCCTTTATATACGGGGGCAGGGGGCACCCTAGGACACACAAGTTGATCATTGATCTCTTAGCCATGTGCGGTGCCCCCTTCCACCACAATCCACCTCGGTCATATTGTCGTAGTGCTTAGGCGAAGCCCTGCGCCGGTAGCTTCATCATCAGCGTTATCACGCCGTCGTGCTGACGAAGCTCTCCTTCGACACTCAACTGGATCAAGAGTTCGTGGGAAGTCACCAAGCTGAACGTGTGCTGATCGCGGAGGTGCCGTACTTTCGGTACTAGGATCGGTCGGATCGTGAAGACGTATGACTACATCAACCGCGTTGTCATGACGCTTCCGCTTACGGTCTATGAGGGTACGTGGACAACACTCTTCCCCTATCGTTGCTATGCATCACCATGATAGATCTTGCATGTGCGTAGGAAAATTTTGAAATTACTGCGTTCCCCAACAGGGGCATCAGAGCCAGGTCTATGCGTAGATGTTATCTGCACGAGTAGAACTCAATGGAGTTGTGGGCGTGAGTATATACATATTGCTTGCCGTTACTAGTTGATTCTTGATTCGGCGGTATTGTTAGATGAAGCACCCCAGACCGACATTACGCGTACGCTTACGCGAGACTGGTTCTATCGCCGTGCTTCGCACACATGTGGCTAGTGGGTGTCTGTTTCTCCAACTTTGGTTGAATCGGTTTCAATGAACATGGTTCTTTCTGAAGATCAAAAAGTAATCACTATACTATGTTGTGGTTTTTATGCGTAGGTAAGAACGGTTCTTGCTCAACCAGTAGCAGCCACGTAAAACTTGCAACAACAAAGTAGAGGACGTCTAACTTGTTTTTGCAGGGCATGTCATGATGTGATATGGTCAAGACATGATGCGATATAAATTGTTGTATGAGATGATCATGTTTTCTTAAAGTTATCGGCAACTGGCAGGAGCCTTATGGTTGTCTCTTTATTGCATAAGATGCAAGCGCCATATAATTGCTTTACTTTATCGCTATGCGATAGCAATAGTTGCAAAAGCAATAATTGGAGAGACGACCATGTGATGACACGTTGATAAAGATCAATATGATGGAGATCATAGTGTCATGCCGGTGACGATGGAGATCATGACGATACTTTGGAGATGGAGATCAAAGGCACAAGATGATGATGGCCATATCATGTCACATATTTTGATTGCATGTGATGTTTATCTTTTATGCATCTTATTTTGCTCAGTACGACGGTAGCTTTATAAGATGATCCATTACTAAAATTTCAAGGTATAAGTGTTCTCCCTGAGTATGCACTGTTGCGATAGTTCATCGTGCCGAGACACCACGTGATGATCGGGTGTGATAAGCTCTACGTTCACATACAACGGGTGCAAGCCAGTTTTGCACACGCAGAATATTCGGGTTAAACTTGTCGAGCCTAGCATATGCAGATATGGCCTCGGTACACTGAGATCGAAAGGTCGAACGTGAATCATATAGTAGATATGATCAACATAGTGATGTTCACCATTGAAAACTACTCCATCTCACGTGATGATCGGACATGGTTTAGTTGATATGGATCACGTGATCACTTAGATGATTAGAGGGATGTCTATCTAAGTGGGAGTTCTTAAGTAATATGATTAATTGAACTTAATTTATCATAAACTTAGTCCTGATAGTTTTTGCATATCTATGTTGTAGATCAACAGCTTGCGATGTAGCTCCCCGTTTATTTTTGATATTTTCCTAGAGAAAAATAAGTTGAAAGATGATAGTAGCAATGATGCGGACTGGGTCCGTGATCTGAGGATTATCCTCATTGTTGCACACAAGTATTATGTCCTTGATGCACCGCTAGGTGACAGACGTATTGCAGGAGCATATGCACACGTTATGAACATTTGACAAAGCTCGGTATGATGACTACTTAATAGTTCAGTGCACCATGCTTTACGACCTATAACCAGGACTTAAAAAATGTTTTGAATGCCACTGAGCATATGAGATGTTCCAAGAGCTGAAATTGGTATTTCAGACTCATGCCCGTGTTAAGAGGTATGAGACCTCTGACAAGTACTTTGCCTACAAGATGGAGGATAATAGCTCAGCTAGTGAGCATGTGCTCAGAATGTCTGAGTACTACAATCACTTGAATCAAGTGGGAGTTAATCTTCCAGATAAGATAGTGATTGACAGAGTTCTCTAGTGACTATCACCAAGTTACTAGAACTTTGTGATGAACTATAATATGCAAGGGATAACAGAAACGATTCCCAAGCTCTTCGGGATGCTGAAATTGGCGAAGGTAGAAATCAAGAAAAAGCATCAAGTGTTGATGGTTGACAAGACCACTAGTTTCAAGTAAAAGGGCAAGGGAAAGAAAGGGAACTTCAAGAAGAATGGAAATCAAGTTTCCACTCTCATGATGAAGCCCAAAGCTAGACCCAAGCCTAAAACTGAGTGTTTCTACTTCAAAGGAAATGGTCACGGGAAGTGGAAGTGCCCTAGATACTTGGCGGATAAGAAGGATGGCAAAGTGAACAAAGGTATATTTGATATACATGTTATTGATGTGTACTTTACTAGTGTTTATAGCAACCCCTCAGTATTTGATACTGGTTCAGCTACTAAGATTAGTAACTCGAAACGGGAGTTGCAAAAATAAACAGAGACTAGTTAAGGGCGAGGTGATGGTGTGAGTTGGAAGTGATTCCAAGGTTGATAAGATCACCATCACACACTCCCTTTACCTTCGGGATTAGTGTTAAACCTAAAATAAATGTTATTTGGTGTTTGCGTTGAGCTTAAATATGATTGGATCATGTTTATTGCAATATGATTATTCATTTAAGTCAAAGAATAATTGATGTTCTATTTACATGAATAAAACCTTATATGGTCATACACTCAATATAAATGGTTTATTGAATCTCGATCGTAGTGATATACACATTCATAATATTGAAGCCAAAAGATACAAAGTTAATAATGATAGTGCAACTAATATGTGGCACTGCCGTTTAGGTCATATTGGTGTAAAGCGCATGAAGAAACTCCATGCTGATGGACTTTTGGAATCACTTGATTATGAATCACTTGATGCTTGCGAACCATGCCTCATGGGCAAGATGAATAAGACTCTGTTCTTCGAAACAATGGAGCGAGCAAAAAACTTGTTGGAAATAATACATACTGATGTGTGCTGTCCAATGAGTCTTGAGGCTCGCGGCGGGTATCGTTATTTTCTGACCTTCACAGATGATTTGAGCAGATATGGGTCTGAAACATTTGAAAAGTTCAAAGAATTTCAGAGTAAAGTGGAGAATCATCATAATAAGAAAATAAAGTTTCTACGATTTGATCGCGGAGATGAAATATTTGAGTTACGAGTTTGGCCTTCAGTTGAAACAATGCAGAATAGTTTCGCAACTCACGCCACCCGGAACACCACAACGTAATGGTGTGTCCGAACGTCGTAACCGCACTTTATTAGATATGGTGCGATCTATGATGTCTCTTACAGATTTACCGCTATCGTTTTGGGGTTATGCATTAGAGACAGCTACATTCATATTAAATAGGGCACCATTTAAAAATCTGTTGAGATGACACCGTATGAACTGTGGTTTAGCAAGAAACCTAAGCTGTCATTTCTTAAAGTTTGGGGTTGCGATGCTTATGTGAAAAAGTTTCAGCCCGATAAGCTCAAACCCAAATCGGAGAAGTGCGTCTTCATAGGATACCCAAAAGAAACTGTTGGGTACACCTTCTATCACATATCCTAAGGCAAGATCTTTGTTGCTAAGAATGGATCCTTTCTAGAGGAGTTTTCTCTCGAAAGAAGTGAGTGGGAGGAAAGTAGAACTTGATGAGGTAATTGTACCTTCTCCCGAATTGGAAAGTAGTTCATCACAGAAATCAGTTCGAGTGATGCCTACACCAATTAGTGAGGAAGCTAATGATGATGATCATGAAACTTCAGATCAAGTCTCTACCGAACCTCGTAGGTCAACCAGAGTACGTTCTGCACCAGAGTGGTACGATAATCCTGTTCCGGAAGTCATGTTACTAGACCATGCTGAACCTACGAACTATGAGGAAGCAATGATAAGCCCAGATTCCGCAAAATGGCTTAAGGCCATGAAATCTGAAATGGGATCCATGTATGAGAACAAAGTATGGACTTTGATTGACTTGCCCGTTGATCGGTGAGCCATTGAGAATAAATGGTTCTCCAAGAGGAAGACGGACACTGATAGTAGTGTTACTATCTACAAAGCTCGAATTGTCGCAAAATGTTTTCGACAAGTTCAAGGTGTTGACTACGATGAGAATTTCTCACTCGTATCGATGCTTAAAAGTCTGTCCAAATCATGTTAGCAGTTGCCGCATTTTATGAAATTTGGCAAGTGGATGTCAAAACTGCATTCCTTAATGGATTTATGAAAGAAGAGTTGTATATGATGCAACCAGAAGGTTTTGTCGATCCTAAAGGTGCTAACAAAGTGTGCAAGCTCCAGCGATCCATCTATGGACTGGTGCAAGCATCTTAGAGTTGGAATATATGCTTTGATAAGTTGATCAAAGCATGTGGTTTTATACAGACTTACGGTGAAGCCTGTATTTACAAGAAAATGAGTGGGAGCACTACAACATTTCTGATAAGTATATGTGAATGACATATTGTTGATCCGAAATAATGTAGAATTTTCTGGAAAGCATAAAGGAGTGTTTGAAAGGAGTTTTTCAAAGAAAGACCTCGGTGAAGCTACTTACATATTGAGCATCAAGATCTATAGAGATAGATCAAGACGCTTGATATATTTTCAATGAGTACATACCTTGACAAGATTTTGAAGTAATTCAAAATGGAACAGTCAAAGAAGGAGTTATTGCCTGTGTTGCAAGGTGTGAAATTGAGTAAAGACTCAAAAACTGACTACAGCAGAAAATAGAAAGAGAATGAAAAGTCATTCCCTATGCCTCAGTCATAGGTTCTATAAAGTATGCTATGCTGTGTACCAGACCTATTGTGTACCTCACCATGAGTTTGGCAAGAGGGTACAAGAGTAATCCAGGAGTGGATCACTAGACAGCGGTAAAAAATGTCCTTAGTGGAATAAGGAAATGTTTCTCGGTTATGGAGGTGACAAAGAGTTCGTCGTAAAGAGTTACGTCGATGCAAGCTTTGACACCGATCTGGATGACTCTAAGTCTCGATCTAGATACATATTAAAAGTGGGAGCAATTAGCTAGATTAGCTCCGTGCAAAGCATTGTAGACATAGAAAATTTGCAAAATACATACGGCTCTGAATGTCGCATACCCGTTGACTAAATTTCTCTCATAAGCAAAACATGATCACTCTTTGGGTGCTAATAACATAGCGATGTGAACTAGATTATTGACTCTATTAAACCCTTTGGGTATTAGTCACATGGATATGTGAACTAATCACATAAAGATGTGAACTATTGGTGTCAAATCACATGACGATGTGAACTAGATTATTGGCTCTAGTGCAAGTGGGAGACTGGAGGAAATATGCCCTAGAGGAAATAATAAAGTTTTTATACATATTTCCTTATATCATGATATATGTTTTATTCATGCTAGAATTGTATTAACTGGAAACTCAGTACATGTGTGAATACATAGACAAACAGAGTGTCCCTAGTATGCCTCTACTTGACTAGCTCGTTAATCAAAGATGGTTAAGTTTCCTAGCCATGGACATGTGTTGTCATTTGATGAACGGGATCACATCATTGGAGAATGATGTGATAGACAAGACCCATCCGTTAGCTTAGCATAATGATCGTTCAGTTTTATTGCTACTGCTTTATTCATAACTTATACATGTTCCTCTGACTATGAGATTACGCAACTTCCGAATACCGGAGGAACACCTTGTATGCTATCAAATGTCACAACGTAACTGGGTGATTATAAATATGCTCTACAGGTGTCTCCAATGGTGTTTGTTGAGGTGGAATAGATCGAGATTAGGATTTGTCACTCCGTCTATCGGAGAGGTATCTCTGAGCCCTCTCGGTAATGCACATCACCATAAGCCTTGCAAGCAATGTAACTAATGAGTTAGTTGTGGTATGACGCATTACGGAACGAGTAACAAAGACTTGCCGGTAACGAGATTGAGCTAGGTATTGAGATACCGATGATCAAATCTCAGGCAAGTAACATACTGATGACAAAAGGAACAACGTATGTTGTTATGCGGTTTGACTGATGAAGATCTTCATAGAATATGTAGGAACCAATATGAGCATCCAGGTTCTGCTGTTGGTTATTGAATGGAGATGAGTCTCGGTCATGTCTACATAGTTCTCGAACCTATAGGGTCCGCACGCTTAACGTTCGGTGACGATTGGTATTATGAGTTTATGTGTTTTGATGTACCGAAGGTAGTTCAGAGTCCCGGATATGACCACGGACATGACGAGGAGTCTCGAAATGGCCGAGACATAAAGATTGATATATTGGACACCTATATTCGGACACCGGAAGTGTTCCGGGTGATTTCGGAGAAAACCAAAGTGCCGGAGGGTTACCGGACCCCCCCGGGGGGACTAATGGGCCACATGGGCCTTAGTGGAGAAAGAGAGGGCCGGCCAGGGCAGGCCATGCACCCCCTCCCCGTCTGGTCCGAATTGGACTAGGGAAGGGGGGCGGCGCCCCCTTTCCTTCTCCCTCTCCTCCTTCCTTTCCCCCTCCTAGTAGGACTAGGAAAAGGGGAGTCCTACTCCTACTAGGAGGAGGACTCCTCCTCTCCTGGCGCGCCCCAAGGGCCGGCCGGCCTCCCCCTTGCTCCTTTATATACGGGGGCAGAGGGCACCCTAGGACACATAAGTTGATCATTGACCTCTTAGCCGTGTGCGGTGCCCCCCTCCGCCATAATCCACCTCGGCCATATCGTCGTAGTGCTTAGGCGAAGCCCTGCGCCGATAGCTTCATCGTCACCGTCATCACGCCGTCGTGCTGACGAAGCTCTCCTTTGACACTCAACTAGATCAATAGTTCGTGGGACGTCACCGAGCTGAACGTGTGCTAATCGCGGAGGTGTCGTACTTTCGGTGCTAGGATCGGTCGGATCGTGATGACGTACGACTACATCAACCCCGGTTTCATAACGCTTCCGCTTACGGTCTATGAGGGTACGTGGACAACACTCTTCCCCTCTTGTTGCTATGCATCACCATGATAGATCTTGCGTGTCTGTAGGAAAATTTTGAAATTACTACGTTCCCCAACATCTCCGAAGGTGTTTGTTGGGTTGGCATAGATCGAGATTAGGATTTGTCACTCCGAGTATCGGAGAGGTATCTTCGGGACCTCTCCAGAATGCACATCATGATGAGCCTTGCAAGCAATGTGACTAATGAGTTAGTTATGGGATTATGCATTACAGAACGATTAAAGAGGCTTGCTGGTAATGAGATTGAACTAGGTATGAAGATATCGACGATTGAATCTCGGGCAAGTAACATACCGATGACAAAGGGAATGACGTATGTTGTCATTGTAGTTTGACCGATAAAAATCTTTGTAGAATATGTAGGAACTAATATGAGCATCCAGGTTCCGCTGTTGGTTATTGATCGGAGATGTGTTTCGGTCATGTCTACATAGTTCTCGAACTCGTAGGGTCCGCACGCTTAACGTTCGATGATGATTTGTATTATGAGTTATGTGTTTTGGTGAGCGATGATTGTTCGGAGTCCTGAATGAGATCACGGACATGATCAGGAGTCTCGAAATTGTCGAGAGGTAAATATTGATATATTGGATGATAGTATTCGGACACCGGAATGGTTTCATAGTGTTTCGGGTATTTATCGGAGTACCGGGAGGTTACCGGAACTCCCCGAGGGAAGTAATGGGCCACATGGTCCATAGGTGTACTGCCCTCGATGCGGCTATATCTCCCACGTGTCGAAGCACGACTTAGAGGCATAATCGCATTGAAAGCAATGTCGCAAGTGAGGTAATCTTCACAACAACCCATATATTACAATAAGGGGAAAAGGATACATAGTTGGCTTACAATCGCCACTTCACACAATTACATGAATAAAGCATTACATCAACCAGATACAATCAAGGTCCGACTACGGAACCCAAAATAAAAGAAGACTACCCCAAATGCTACACAGATCCCCGATCGACCCCAACTGGGCTCCACTACTGATCAACTTGAACGAAACAACGAGCTTCTCCTTGATCTTGGTTGCGTCATCTTGCACGGTTCAACGGCATCTGCAAGCTAGTTTTGGAAGTATCTGTGAGTCACGGGGACTCAGCAATCTCACACCCTCGCGATCAGGACTATTTAAGCTTATGGGTAAGGTAAAAGGTATGAGGTGGAGCTGCAGCAAGCGACTAGCATATATGGTGGCTAACAAACGCAAATGAGAGTGAGAAGAGAAGGCAAAGCACAGTCGAGAAACTATGATCAAGAAGTGATCCTAGAACGACCTACGTCAAGCATAACTCCAACATCGTGTTCACTTCCCGGACTCCGCCGGAAAGAGACCATCACGGTTACACTCGCGGTTGATGCTTTTTAATTAAGGTCAACTTCAGGTTTTCTACAACCGGACATTAACAAATTCCCATCTGCCCATAACCGCGGGCACGGCTTTCGAAAGTTCAAAAACCTGCAGGGGTGTCCCAACTTAGCCCATAACAAGCTCTCATGGTCAACGAAGGATATTCCTTCTAGCGGGAAGACCCGATCAGACTCGGAATCCCGGTTACAAGACATTTCGACAATGGTAAAACAAGTCCAGCAACACCGCCCGAATGTGCCGACAAATCCCGATAGGAGTTGCACATATCTCGTTCTCAGGGCACACTCAGATTGTCCAAACTTCCGGTAGGCCAGCCCAGAGTTGCCCCTGGTGGCCACCGGCGGCTGACAGTTTGGACCAACACTCAGAGGAGCACTGGCCTGGGGGGGTTAAAATAATGATGACCCTTGAGTCTGCAGAAGCCAAGGGAAAGAAAAGGCTAGGTGGCAAATGGTAAAACCAATGTTGGAAATTGCTGGAGGAGTTTTATTCAAGGCGAACTGTCAAGGGGTTCCCATTATTACCCAACCGCGTAAGGAACGCAAAATCCGGGAACATAACACCGATATGACGGAAACTAGGATGGCAAGAGTGGAACAAAACACCAGGCATAAGGCCGAGCCTTCCACCCTTTACCAAGTATATAGATGCATTAATTAAATAAGAGATATTGTGATATCCCAACAAGTAAACATGTTCCAACAAGGAACAACATCTCCATGTCCCAACAAGGGACAAACTTCAATCTTCACATGCAACTAACAACGCTATAAGAGGGGCTGAGCAAAGCGGTAACATAGCCAAACAAAGGTTTGCTAGGACAAGGTGGGTTAGAGGCTTGGTTCAACAATATGGGAGGCATGATAAGCAAGTGGTAGGTATCACAGCATAGGCATAGCAAAAGAGCAAGCATCTAGCAAGAAAAGATAGAAGTGATTTCGATGGTATGGTCATCTTGCCTGAAATCCCGCAAGGAAGAAGAACGAGTCCATGAAGAAGACAAACGGACGTAGTCGAACGGGTCCTCACAAACGCGACAATATCGGAACCAACCCGAAGAAGCAAACACCGGAAAGAAGCACACAACATAGTAAACAACCAACACATGATCATGGTATGATATGCGGGATGCGGTATGCGATGCATATGCATGATTTGCAAGGGAATGAATGAACCTGGCCTCAACTTGGAAATCCAAGTGTGCCACTGGAAAGGTGAGATGATTTCTCTTGAAAACGATATAAAGAACGCCGGAATCAGAGACACGGTTTGGAAATGGAAAGCAATTCAAATATGGCCCCGGTCTGCGATAAACAGCAAGTAGCCATCTAAATGCAACAAGATGAACATGCTACAGCACTCAAACATGGCAACAAAATACATGGCAGGGATCCACTCATAAAGTTAACAAAAGATGAACACTGAGCTACGACCAATTCATCCATTAACAGGTTCAAACAAGCATGGCAAAAGTGCAATTGATAAACAGGTTTCAGACTTAGTGAAATTAACACTAGTCTGGAATTTCAGATCAGGTAGCACACTTTGGAGCATGAAAACTATATGCGACAGGAACTTAACATGGCAAAGTAAAGCATGGCATGAAGCTACTCAAAGAGCTTAACAAAAGTCCTTTAGTGACCTTGAGCCAAAAGGGATCAGAAAATACAATTGCAAGCATGTGAACATGGAAAAAACTTAAACAGATCACAAACTTAGAGAAAAACTGGAACATGCAAATCAGATATCAAGTAGGCATGTTTACGAGCTCGATGCACTCACTACAGAGCATGCCATGACAAACTAAGCATACACCCATCAAGAATACACATTATACAAGCTAGACATGGCAAGAACAATAACATAGCATGAACAGATCAACTACAACATCGTCGGCAAAATCGCTAACAAGTAGACAATCTGCCCAGATTCACGAAATAGCAAAAGTAGAGCTCGATTGACTCAAGCTAGGGTGCTCCATAATTTCAAACAAAGACATGGATGGATATAGGACTACAAGATTAACAAAACATCCTTACTGATCATCCTCAAAAGAGGCACGGATCACTAGGAAACAACATGAACATATGGCATATTGATAAAAACAGTCCAAGGACTTGGTGGAATTGCTAAGTCCCTGAAATCAGCATTAATGAATGCACCACTTTGCAAGCTTGTGCTAGTCACCACACATATATCACAAAAATACATAGTTGACACCTCTGGAAAGATGGCATGGCATATAACAAAACGCATGTAGAGCCCAGGGGCATATCATGCACACAATAATCATGGCAAAAATGACAAATAGCTATTTGGAGCAGCAGATCTGACAATTATCTCAAATAGCACTCTTCCAACAGCATTTCGGGCATCAAGATGAACTCAAATGAAAATGATACAATGAGATGAAATGATGTGCTCTCTGAGGCGAACATTTTTATATGCTATATGCCCAAAACGGATAAGTTACGATGCGGTGAACATGGCAATATAATCTGCAGACTTAGGGAAAAAATTAGGTCAACCCTAATTTCCAGATCTGGATCCGGCGCGTGGATCGAGGATCATCGGGGGCCTCGCCGGAGTCCATCGGGGAAGCGGCTGCCGGAGCTCGCCGGAGGAGGGGAAGGGCTCGCCGGGCCCCAGGCGAGGACGGTGGCGGCGGTGGAGTCCGCGGCGCGGGTCGGCGATGGCCGCGGCGGCTTGGTGCGGCGCCGGCCGGAGGAAGCGCCGGAGCTCGCCGGAGAACTGCGCGCGGCGGCGGGGCGCGCCGGAGATGGAGGCGAGGGCGCGGGGGCGGCACGCGACTCCCAGGCGGCGGGCGGCTGCCGATGGGCCTCGGGGGCCCGGGACGGGCTCCGCGGGCCGGTGGGATCCGCGGCGATGTGGGCGCGGAGGTTCGGCGAATGGGGAGACGCCATGTGGCACTGGCGGGCGGGTCGGACATGTCCGGCACCGGCGGACGTTGTCCGGCGCGCGGTGGGAGAAGGGGGTTAGGGTTTCACCAGGAATTTTGGGGGGGGGGGGGGGTACTATATATAGGCATAGGAGGAGCTAGGAGAGTCCAAATGAGGTGCGGTTTTCAGCCACGCGATCGTGATCGAACGCTCTAGATGATGGAGAGGGTTTAGGTGGGTTTTGGGCCAAATTGGAAGGGTGTTGGGCTGCAACGCACAGGAGGCCTTTTCGGTCCCTCGGTTAACCGTTGGAGCATCAAACGAAGTCCAAATGGTATGAAACTTGACAGGCGGTCTACCGGTAGTAAACCAAGGCCGCTTGGCAAGTCTCGGTCCAATCCGGAAATGTTTAATCCCCACACACGAAAGAAAGGTAGAAATGGCCACCGGAGGAGAACGAAGCGCCGGAATGCAAAACGGACAACGGGGAAAATGTTCGGATGCATGAGACTAACACGTATGCAAATGCAATGCACATGATGACATGATATAAAATGCATGACAACGACAACAAACACACGGAGACAAAAACCCGAACCCGAGAAAATAAAATAACTTAACGCCGGAAACGGCAAGAGTTGGATTACATATTAGGTAAATCATATCCGGGGTGTTACAATAGGGGAGAGGCAAGGCAGCCCACAAGGGGTGGCGCCCCCCCATGGGGAGTCTGAATTGGACTAGGGGAGGGGCCGCGCCCCCCCTTTCCTTCTCCCTCTCCCTCTCCTTCCCCGTTTCCCCCTCCGATGGAAGGAAGGGGGGTGAATAGGACTAGGAGTCCAAGTGGGATTCCCCCCACTTGGCGCGCCCCCTAGGCCGGCCTCCTCCCCTATCCCTCCTTTATATACGGGGGCAGGGGGTACCTCTAAGGCACATCAAATGTTGAGTGGCTCTCATGTGAATAAATGTTGAACTAATAAAGAGCCCATTTTACTTTGTCTTCTCCCGTTGAATAAAATGTTTGCAGATTCTAGCTTAGTCCATGGCACTCTTGCATTATTATTATTTTCATATCATTCGGTCGTGCAAGCGAAAGGCAATATTGACGATATTCGATGAACTGGTCGTGGAAGAGAGAAATTGGTACGAACTCGACTTGTTCTGTTTGTGTAAATATGTTTAACCTAGTATCCATGATTTAGCCCATTGTGATTAAACATGTTTGCAATGACAATTTGAGATTATAGTTTCTCATGCCATGCGTAAGTAGCTGGGAGCGGATAATGATTTATCTTGGATATCAACATTGCGTTAAAATGATTGTGATGTAGTATGATGATATGGTATCCTCCTCTGAATGTTCGAGTGGCTTGACTTGGCACATGTTCATGCATGTAGTTGAATCAAAGACAACTTAGCCTCTATGATATTGATGTTCATGGTGATCATATCCTACTCATGCTACTGTCCAATGTTACTTATGCATAATGCATGTTCATGACCTTTGTTGCTCTCTAGCTGGCCGCTTCTCAATCTAATTGCTAGCCTTTGCATGTACTAAGTGGGAATTCTACTTCTACATCAAAAACCTTGAACCTAAAGTTATTCTAGATGAGTCCACCATACCTACCTATATGCGGTATTACCCTGCCGTCCTAAGTAAATTTGCATGTGCCACCTCTAAAAACTTCTAAAAAATTATCCTTTTGTGTGCCTGGATTGTTCATGGAACGACAGGAGGTGGTCGGTATCTTCCATGCCAAGTGGGTTATTCTCAGGTTGAGTGTTTATTCACTCGCCATCGCACGAGAAAAGGGCGGTAATAGGGATGCCCAGTCCCAAACTGCAAACAGAAAAGGCTTACAAATAATCAAACAAAAACTCCCAGTGGAGTCAAAACCTTTAATTTTATCGCTTGGGAACCGCCACTAGCGTGCTTAGCATGGAAGATATTGATAATTGATAGTCGTGAAGTAAATGAGAAGGGTGCATGTCTCAAAATATCATTTACCTCTGTTTTAAAATTTTGAGCTTTGGCACCTCTTCAAATCACTGCTTCCCTCTGCAAAGGGACTATCTATTTACTTTTATGTTGTGTCATCACCTTCTAAAACAAGCGCCAGAAACTGAGAGCACTACTGTCATGACTTATGCATTGTGTGTAGCTAATGTTGGGTGCATCATGACTGGATCTTTTCTACCATGAATTACAATGTTTAGTCGTTGCTTGGACTATGGAGGTGCTCTGCATTTATGTTTTGTGATCTCGGAAAGGGCAAGCGAGATACTGCTATTGTCATATTATATCATGGTTGTTTTGACAACGTGTTGCTGTTTGAGATATCTTATTATTGCTCGCTAGCTGATTATGTCATTGATATGAGTTAATATAATCTTTAATAGTTATTCAGCATGGTTAGTTGTAACATCCCCAGTGTCATGCTACAGTAACCCACTGTGATTAAGCTAATCATTTTACTAAACAGTGCTTGATCACCTTTGATTCAAATATCCTTTGAAATTTCCACTTTCAAGTCAAACTCAATTCGCAAGTGAATTATGAAGTTGCACGAAAGTTGTTGCAAAATAGTTCATCTTTGACCCAAAATTCCATAACATTTAATTGTTGAGGGGACCAACATCACCTCCAAGCCAAGATGGACTTTAGCGGTTAGAACCGTGCTATTTTAGCATTTTTAAAATGCTATTTTATTTGTGAAAATTCCAATTGGTTTCAATTGTCCCTCAAACTATTTGTGGCAGTGCCAAATACTACAAAGAATTTAAGTGGTCTAGTCCCACATTTTTCAAGGTATTTTGGTAGCCCAAACTTTTCCCTCTGTCTCTGTTTTAATAAAACAAAAAGAAAACAGAAACCTAAAAGGAGAAAAGGTGAAAAGAAAAAAAGCCCCCCTGGGCCCCTTGGCCCAAAAGGCCAAGGCAGCCCAACTGGACCAACCGGCCCAACCCTTCCCCGGGTCTTCTCTCCCTCTCCTCCCCTGTAGGACCGACCGGGAGGGGCCTCCCGATCGTCCCCGCCGGACCCGGCACTGCGCCCCGTATGCCACCGACGGGAGGATAAGGCCGCCCCCCTGGCGCCTCGATTTCCCCTAGATCTCGCCCACTCTCCTCTCACTTCCTCTCCCTTCTCCCTCTCGCACGAGCACTCGTGCGCATCTGTCACCGTGCCGACGCCATGGACGCGGCCACCGCGCTCTCCCTCGCCGGAGACCACGTCGGGGAGAACCTTCGTCGTCTGCCACATCGCATGTGCCATCGGACTCGAGCACGGAGCCCTACATCGATGGGATCGGCTCTGCCTTCCACCTTTGGTCGTCGTGGATCCCCGCCGAGGACCGTCGTCTTCAAGCCTTCTTTAAGCCCACTGCCCGACCCTTCGTCCTCACTGTGAGCTTCGCCGTTGCTTCTCCTCTTGCCCCCTTTGTTTTACACTCCGTAGGCCGCCGCACATCATCTTGCCCAGAGCTGCGCTCGCCGTGCTTCCGGCCGCGTCTCGCAGCTGCCCGCGGCCCCTCTGTCTCATGTAACTGCGCCCCCGTGTGCCCCTGCGCGTGCCCAATTGCACCTGGCCGCGACCCGCGCCGTCCGCGCCACGCCCCATCGTGCCCTCCTCACCTGGCCGGGTGCCTGCACAGCCAACCGCGCCCGCTGTTGCTGTTGCCTGCCGCCACCGCGCGCGCCCGCGCAGCCCCTCCTGCTACCGCTCATGCCTGCCTCCGCCCGACCACGCCAGCCTCTGGCTGCGCCGTGCCTCACCCAGCGGCGCCCAGCCACGTGGCCGCCTGCTCGCTGCTCCCCTTAAAGGATCGTGAAGAGGTGTCTAGAGGGGGGGTGATTAGACACTAAGTACCAAAAGTTGCAGTTTTTAATTTCTTTAAGTCGAAGTGGAATTTTGGCACAAGTTTAACAAACATAATACATATCAAGCAAGCATGCAAAGAGTATATGAGTAGCGGAAAGTAAAGCATGCAACTTGCAAGAATGTAAAGGGAAGGGTTTGGAGAATTCAAACACAATTGGAGACACGGATGTTTTTGTCGTGGTTCCGATAGGTGGTGCTATCGTACATCCACGTTGATGGAGACTTCAACCCACGAAGGGTAACGGTTGCGCGAGTCCACGGAGGGCTCCACCTGAAAGTGTGTTATATCGACTAGAGGGGGGGGTGAATAGGCGATTTTTATGAAGTCTTCAAAACGTGGAAGTTATGAAGACAAACAGCAGAGATATGCCTATTACTATGCAGCGGAAGTAGACTACACTAGGCAAGCCATGGTCAAGTATCAACAGAGTGAAAGCACAGTGACAAATAGCTACAGTGTAATAAGGATCAGGTAGGAAGATATTATGAAGCCAAACAGATCATACACTCAGGGTGTGAAGACAAAAGATAGAACAGACATGCAATGACTTCACAATGAGTAATCAGTAAGTAAAAGGAAGTGAAGATGAAACCAGTGACTCGTTGAAGACAATGATGTGTTGGACCAGTTCCAGTTGCTGTGACAACTGTACGTCTGGTTGGAGCGGCTAGGTATTTAAACCTTAGGGCACACAGTCCCAGACACCCAGTCCTGAACACGCAGCTCAGGACACCAAGTCCTCACCGTATTCTCCTTGAGCTAAGGTCACATAGTCCTCGCCCAATCACTCCGGTAAGTCTTCAAGGTAGACTCCCAAACCTTCACAGACTTCGTTCACTGGCAATCCACAATGTCTCTTGGATGCTCAGAACGCGACGCCTAACCGTCTGGAGGATGCACAGTCCTCAAGTGTAATAAGTCTTCAGATCACTCAGACAAGAAGACTTAAGTGATGCCCAATTTACTCTGGCTCTGGGTGGTTAGGGCTTTCTCCTCGCTAGGAATTTTCTCTCAAAGGCTTCGAGGTGGGTTGCTCTCAAACGACAAAAGCCGTGCACTGAAATCTGAGCAGCCAACCGTTTATGGTTGTAGGGGGTGGGCTATTTATAGCCACTTGGCAACCCGACCTGATTTGTCCGAAATGACCCTGGGTCACTAAGGAACTGACACGTGTCCCAACGGTCAGATTTCAAACTCACATGGCAACTTTACTTGGGCTACAAGCAAAGCTGACTTGTCCGACTCCGGACAAGATTTTCTCTCATAGTCTTCGCTCGAAGACATAGGTTTTGAATTAGGCATCACTTCAGTCATTCTGACTGGTTCTCTTGGTCCCCACTTAGCAGTACGGTGGTTCCTATGACTCAACACAAATGAAAGAGAACTACGAGAGATCTAAGTCTTCGAGTTCCATAGGCTTCATGCGGTGTCTTCTCTTGTCATAGTCTTCAATGTGAATATCTTCATATACCACCATTGACTTCAATGTCTTCGTACATTTTTAGGGGTCATCTCTGGTAGTAAAACCGAATCAATGAGGGACTTCTACCTGGGTTATCCTGCAATTCTCACAAACACATTAGTCCCGCAACTAGGTTTGTCGTCAATACTCCAAAACCAACTAGGGGTGGCACTAGATGCACTTACACCACCCATTAAGGGTCCACAAAGAAGCAACCTTGTCTATCCCATCATGGCCATCGCCCACGAAGGACTTGCCTCACTAGCGGTAGATCTTCACGAAGTAGGCGATCTCCTTGCCCTTACAAACTCCTTGGTTCAACTCCACAATCTTGTCGGAGGCTCCCAAGTGACACCTAGCCAATCTAGGAGACACCACTCTCCAAGAAGTAACAAACGATGTGTTGATGATGAACTCTTTGCTCTTGTGCTTCAAATGATAGTCTCCCCAACACTCAACTCTCTCTCACAGGATATGGATTTGGTGGAAAGAAGATTTGAGTGGAAAGCAACTTGGGGAAGGCTAGAGATCAAGATTCATATGGTGAGAATGGAATATCTTGTCCTAAACACATGAGTAGGTGGTTCTCTCTCAGAAAATGTGTATTAGAAGTGTAGGTATGTTCTGATGGCTCTCTCCATGAATGAAGAGTGGGTGGAGGGGTATATATAGCCTCCACACAAAATCTAACTGTTACACACAACTTGCCAATCTAGGTGGGACCGAATTGATAAGCTCGGTCAGACCGATTCAGCAAATCTAGTGACCGTTAGGGTTTTCGGTGGGACCGACTGGACCAACTTGGTGGGACCAATTTGCTAGGGTTAGGGTAAATCCAAAACTCGGTTTGACCGATTACTCAAACTCGGTGGGACCGATTTGGGTAATAAGAGAAACAGAGAGTTGGCCAAACAAACTCAGCGGGGCCGATTGCATATCTTGGTGGGACCGAAAATATTGCAACAGGTAACAGAGAGTTTGCAAGCCCATCCCGGTGAGACCGAGATCCCTATCGGTGAGACTGAACTGATTAGGGTTTCTAGCAGTGGCTATGTCAACTGAACTCGGTGGCTCCGGATAGAAAGAATCGGTGGGGCCGAGTTGGATATTTGGTGTGGGACATATTTGGAAGTGAGAAAGTGGTTGAGGGCTTTGGAGCATATCACTAAGCACTTTGAGCAAGCAAGCCATTAAGCAACACCTCATCCCTTCTTAATAGTATTGGCTTTCCTATAGACTCAATGTGATCTTGGATCACTAAAATAGAAAATATAGAGTCTTGAGCTGGGAGCTTGAGCCAATCCTTTGTCCTTAGCATTTTGAAGGAGTTCCACATCCTCTAGTCCATGCCACTTCACTGTTGAACTTATCTGAAACATACTAGATAAAAATGTTAGTCCAACAAGAGATATGTTGTCATTAATAACCAAAACCACCTACGGAGCACTTGTGCTTTCAATCTCCCCCTTTTTGTAATTGATGGCAACATACATCAAAGCTTTAGATAAAGATATAAAGAATAGCAAGTAAAGCTTTGGAAAGACATGTAACAAGCATAGGCTCCCCCTACATGTATGCAATCATGTGAATATGGAATATAGAAGCATGTGAGAGCATAACATGACAGAGTAGCAAAGTGTTACATGTATCTTGGCTATATGCATCAGAGCAAAATATGAAAATGGGAAATGTACCTTCATGCTCATGAGTCCTTCTTGCGAACAGTATGTACATCAGCAAGAAATTCTCATTCACATGACTATGATGCATATACTTACCTTGTGGTCTTGAGTTGGCCAGGATGGGATGAGCCTGCGTAAACAAGGTTAGATAACACAGATGCACCCACTAGCTAGAGCAAACAAAAGAAACCACAAGAGTACCAAGACTGGGATGACATGTAGAGTGAGTACAGAGTACCACGATAGATATTGACATGTCCCCAAAGAGAAGGATATGCAATGAATTTAATAAATTTCTTTCCCTTGGATGTCTTGCTCCCCCTGAATCTAGCATGGGATACTGGGAGAAGATAGGGAACAGAAACACAGAGTTCAAAGAAACAAATGAACAGAGCTAATGCAAATGAGCACATATGAGCATGTCTTTCCCCCAAGAAGACATGTGGCATCTCTCCTCTTGAACATCAAGCATCTGGGATCCTTGGAGATTACTCTTTTCTAGAGTATTCCCTCCCCCTAGAGATCTCTCCCCCTAGAGATATGATCAAGCTTTGATGTGATCTCTCTCTCCCCCTTTGACATCAATTTCCAAGAAGGGTCTTCTGGAATTTGTTGTGAATGGGTTCGGTCCTTGAATCACAGTACAAAGCATTAAGGTAAATTTGATGCTTGCAGAGGACAAGATTCATTGAGTGGAGCTGGATCAAGAATAAAGCAGGAATAAATGGCAAAATGTTTTTCCTGTAGTGAAATCAGTGTCACCGATTTGTATGCTTCGGTTGCTCCGAAAATCTTCGGCTAGACCGGAGACATGAAACCGGTGGAACCGAGTTCATCACAGAGAAAAATACTTGGCACCTCAGCTCACTGGACAGATAAGATCTCACAAAGATATGCAATGAATTGGATGCAGAAAATGCAGAAAGAAAAGAAACTAAAAGATCTAGATGAAGTTTTTTTTGAAAGGGGAAACAAATATGCATGAGACAAATGCAAGAACACAGAAAAGAACACAAGAGAACTTCATCTAGAGTTGGGCGGTGACAAAGTCACCTATGTTAGAGTACATTGACATAGGAGTCAAGTGAGATCACTTGATCATAGGTCGTACTCATCGTTTAAGTTCAAAATGGGGTTACCATTTTTTGTTTAAGTATCTTGATGTATTCACATCTTGTCGAGTTGCTTTGACTCATGACTTGGAGTAAAGCTACTCTAAGATGGAATAACATACCTTGGGTGGCGGTGTTGATCTTGATCATGTAGTTGAACTTGTGTGGGTTGCTCAAGGTTGATGTAGCCCATCAAGAGTTGGGAGCACCCTTTGGATTTCGAGTTCATCTACCTACATGGCTTAGTTTTCGCAAGGAAGAGCACTTGTGTATCCAACATGACAATCATGAAACTCAACATAGAATTTGTCAAAGGATATGTTTGAAAGGTTTCGTGCTTCCTTGTCATCAACCAACATTGTGTAGATACTTGGTGATGTAGAGATTGCTCAAGGTGTGAGTGAGTTGCAATCTCATAGAATTAGATTCATCCAAGTACCTACAAGGGTTAGATAACATGCAAGATGAAAATTTTCAAGACATAGGATAATCATCATAGGAGAAATATCAAGTGATTAGTCGTAAGCTCAAGTCTTGCATGTATCCAATGGACTTCCTACTCCAAGTTTGAAGCATCAATGATATTCAATTCACCTCTTAACCTGAAAAACACTTTCTCATCAAGTGGTTTAGTGAATATATCCGCTAATTGCTTATCGGTGCGAACATGCTTAAGGTTTATGTCACCCTTAGCAACGTGATCTCGAATGAAATGATGACGAACTTCAATATGCTTAGTTCGAGACTGTTGCACGGGATTGTGAGCAATCTTGATAGAAATTTCATTGTCATAAAGTAATGGAACATGTTTCACATATATCCCATAATCTTTAAGAGTTTGGGTCATCCAGAGTAATTAAGCACAACAATAACCAACGGCAATGTATTCCGCTTTGGCGGTGGATAAGGATACCGAGTTTTGTTTCTTGGAAGACCAAGACACAAGAGATCTACCAAGGAATTGACAAGTACCCGAAGTGGACTTTCTATCAACCTTGTCACCGGCATAGTCCGAGTCGGAGTAGCCAACAAGATCAAAGGAAGCCCCCTTTGGATACCAAATGCCAAAATTTGGTGTATGTATTAAGCATCTCACTATCCTCTTCACGGCCTTAAGATGACATTCCTTAGGAGCAGCTTGATATCGTGCACACATGCACACACTTAGCATGATATCGGGACGTGAAGCACATAGATATAATAATGAACCAATCATAGAGCGGTAAACTTTTTGATCAACCGGTTCACCATCTTTGGTCAAATCAAGATGTCCACTAGTAGGCATGGGTGTAGTCATACCTTTGCATTCTTGCATATTGAACTTCTTGAATAAGTCCTCTTGGTGTACTTTGTTTGAGAGACAAAGTGTACCTTCCTTAGTTTGCTTGATTTGCAACCAAGAAAGAATTTGAGTTCACTCATCATAGACATCTCAAACTTCTCCGACATTAGCTTTCCAAACTTTTCACTAAATGAGGGTTAGGTTGAACCAAATATAATATCATCAACAAATTTGGCATATACAAATAGTTCTCCATTAACCCTTTTAGTAAAAAGAGTAGAATCAATTTTTCCAATTTCAAAGCCTTTTTCAATAAGGAACTTGGTCAAGCATTTATACCATGCTCTAGGAGCTTGTTTAAGACCATAAAGGGCTTTGTGAAGTTTGTAGACATGATTAGGTTTCTTAGGATTAACAAAGCCGGGAGGTTGCTTAACATAAACTTCCTCCTCAATTTCACCATTTAGAAAAGCACTTTTAATGTCCATTTGGTACAAAGTGATATCATGGTGATTAGCATAAGCAAGTAAGATGTGAATGGACTCAAGTCTAGCAACGGGAGCATATGTCTCACCATAGTCCATACCTTCGACTTGTGTGTAGCCTTGGGCGACGAGACGTGCTTTGTTGCGAACCACTTGTCCATCTTCATCTTGCTTGTTGCGAAACACCCTTTTGGTACCGATGATGTTGTGGTTGTTGTCGGGCTTCTCGACCAATGTCCACACTTGATTTCTCTCAAAGTTGTGTAGCTCTTCATGCATAGCATTTATCTAGTCCGGATCCTCCATTGCTTCTTCAACCTTCATAGGTTCAATTCTAGAGATGAATGAGTAATGTTCACAAAAGTTAGCCAAACGAGTTTTAGAGTGAGTGATTCTCCCGGTTTGGATATCATTGTAGATTTGCTCCACGGGATGATCTTTAGCAATTCTTGCTCGAACTCGTGAAAGATTTTGCTTGGGTCTTGGTTGAACATCTTCTTCATCTCGTTCTTCTTCTTGCCCTTCTTCATTGTCAGCGTTTGAAAGGACATGTTGTGCCCCCATGTGTGGTTTTGGTAATTGATGACAATCTCTATGGACTAACGGTTGCCTTGAGTTATATTTGAAGGATTTGTCCATAGGATTGTCTTGAAGTCCATGTGTTGGTTTCAAGGAGTTTATGAGATGGCCAAAGTGCTTTTCAAGGAATTATCCAAAGATTGGTCATGTGTGAGATGAGATGGCCAAAGTACTTTTCAAGGAATTATCCAAAGATTGGTCATGTGTGAGTTGAGCTTATTGCAAGCATGTCTTGAAGAAGAAGATTGTGTGATCATTCATGGTTACCTTCAAGACATCATCCAAATGAGAGTTGGAAAGATTCAATGTTGATCAAGACTAAGTCAAGAGTGAATCAAGTTGATCAACTCACAAAGCGTAGAAGAAGTACCGAGAGGGATCAAGTGATCCCATGGTACGGTAAGCATTGTCCATTACGCTTTGTGTACTAACCCATGGTCTACGTGAGAGTTCTTTGTGGGGTTAGGTATGTTTCCATGGTCTTGCGTCAAGAGGAAGATCTCATACAACCCATGGAGGATGACATCAAGTGGTGATCGTCATCAAGTTTGCAGTGTGCAAGTTCAAGTGGAGCATCACGAAGAGATCAAATGCTTGAAGCTTGCCATCCTTTGTGGTGACAATGGACTTGTGAAGATGTGCGGAAGAAAGGCTCACCCATAGTGGAGTATGGGGGAGCAATGAACTAGTCTTCATCGAGCCAACACAATCAAGAAAGGTGGTCCAACTTGAGGAAGTCAAGATCGTCATCATCTAGCTCAAGTGGACCATGTGCAAGGCAAAGGTTTGCCCTTGATAGGTTTTCTATTTTACCGGTCTCATGATGGTAGTTGGGAGACCGGGTTGTAGGATCGATTGCCGTACTATCAAGGGGGGCTCTCAATGAGTAGCTTGATCGTATCGTTCGTTGAGAGCTCAAACCATTGCATCCTTGCATCATCTTTCTTGGTTCTTGTTTGGTTCTCTTTGAGAGTCTTAGAGCTTATGGTCATCTTGATGACAAGCTCGAGTTCATCGAAAACGGAGTTCACATGCATCTTCTATGATGTTTTCGATGTTGGAGGTTTTGTCGGTTCTTCTCGGTTGGAGGTTTCACTTCTCTATTTGCTGGCATACCTCCCCTGCCTCTTCTTACTATATCCAGTCGCAGTTTTGATGCTACTCGTTGTCTTGTTTCCAACAAGCTTGAGTTTGCTCAATTCGGAGCTCATATGCAGAAGTTATGGCAGTTCTGGTTTTCTTGAGAGTGGTTTTTGTCTGGTCCCAGCGGTAGTACCGCGTGCCCCAGCGGTAGTACCGCTTGGAGCTCTCAGCCGTTGTACCGCTGCTTCCGGGCGGTGGTACCGCCAACTTGCTCAGCAAAGACTTGGGCGGTTGTTCCAGCCAGGCACCGCCCAAGTACCGGTCAGGCCTCTGTTTTGATGCGGTACTCAGGCGGTGGTGGCCTGATTGGTCCGGTCGTACCGGTACCACCGGTGTCCGGAGCGGTTCTATCGCTCAGGACTTAGCCGCCCGAGCGCTCAAGGCCATGCGGTTGCACCGGCCCGGTACTGCTCGACTACCGCACTCAGGGGTGACTCCCTTCTGTTCCTATGCGGTGGTTGAGCGGTGGCTGGGCGGTTGCTCCGGTTGTTCTTCTCAACCGGTGCTACCGCCTGGTCGCCCGGTTGTACCACCTGGTAGGGTTCTGCACGTATACTGTGAGTCCCGGTTGTACCGGGACCAGGAGCGGTAGTACCGCTCGTGTGCGGGCTGAGCACATAACGGTTGGATTTCCCCCCTCCTATAAAAGGGGGTCTTCTTCCCCAATGAACCCTATCTCTTGAGCTTGTTTTTGCCCCCATTGTTGACCTTCTTTGAGCTTTCTAACTCTCACTCCCTCCATGGATTCTTGCTAGTTTTTGAGGGAAAAGAGAGAGGAGATCTAGATCCACATTTCCACCAATCACTTTCTCCTCTATGTGAGGGGAACCCCTTGGATCTAGATCTTGGAGTTCTTGGTGTTCTCCGTCTTGTTCTTCCTCTCATTTCCCTCCCTAGCATTAGTTGCTCCGGTGGGATTTGAGAGAGAAGGACTTGGGCACTCCGTGTGCCCTTGCCATTGCGTTTGGTGCATCGGTTTGAGTTCTCCATGGTGATACATGGAAGTGAAGTTTGAGAAGCTTATTACTCTTGGGTGTTTGGGCACCCTAGAGCTTGTTCCTCTTGGGTGCCTTGGCACCCTAGACGGTTGGTGCTGTTCGGAGCTCAATCATTGTGGTGTAAAGCTCCGGGCAAGCGTCGGGGTCTCCAATTAGGTTGTGGAGATCGCCCCGAGCAATTTGATGGGTACCGGTGACCGCCCCCAAGGGTTGCCAAAGTGTACGGGTTCGGTGACCGCCCCCAAGGGTTGCCATTTGTACGGGTTCGGTGACCGCCCTCAAGGGTCCCTTAGTGGTATCACGGCATCTTGCATTGTGCGAGGGCGTGAGGAGATTACGGTGGCCCTAGTGGCTTCTTGGGGAGCGTTGTGCCTCCACACCGCTCCAAACGAAGATTAGCATACGCAAGGGTGTGAACTTCGGGATACATCGTCATCTCTGCGTGCCTCGGTTATCTCTTACCCGAGCTCTTTACTTATGCACTTTACTTTGTGATAGCCATATTGTTTCTTGTCATATATCTTGCTATCACATAGTTGCTTATCTTGATTAGCATAAGTTGTTGGTGCACATAGGTGAGCCTAGTTGTTTTAGGTTTTGTGCTTGACAAATTAATCGCTAGGTTTATTCCGCATTTGTTCAAGCCTAAATTGTAATTATTTTAAAACGCCTATTCACCCCCCCTCTAGGCGACATCCACGATCTTTCAGCGTTGTCATTCTCTTATTGTGGTGGAGAAGGAGGTTGTTGACGTTAGTCTTGGTGCACTTCCTCGTTTTCTTCATCTTGGTGTGTCTCACTCGTGGATGCTTCCGTATCAACTCTTGGTTCACCTTGTCGTGAGGTAGAAGCTTCCACTTGGACGGACGAGGTACTCTCCTTTATCTCCGTTGGACGAATCTTGCCAATAGACAAATCTTGGATTGCTTCCGAGGGATCTTTGTCTCCTACATCAATTGGTAATTGCTCTACTTGCGAGCCGTTAGATTCATCAAACTTCACATCTACCGTTTCTTCAACCTTTCGGGTGAAATTGTTGTATACACGATATGTGTGAGAGTTTGAGCCATAACCAAGTAGGAAACCTTCATGAGACTTAGGAGCAAATTTAGAACGACGATGCTTATCAAGAATGTAGCACTTTGAGCCGAATACTCGAAAGTATCCAACTTGGGGTTTGTTACCAGTGAGGAGCTCGTATGCCGTCTTCCCGAGTAGCTTGTGAAGATACAAGCGATTTGTTGCATGACAAGCTGTCTCAACCGCTTCCGCCCAAAAGTGTTTTGGCGTCTTGTACTCATCAAGCATCGTTCTTGACATCTCGATAAGTGTCTGGTTCTTCCTCTCAACGACTCCATTTTGTTGAGGTGTGTACGTAGCCGAGAACTCATGTGTAATCCCTTCTTCGTCAAGAAAGGTGTCCACATTTGCGTTCTTGAACTTCGTTCCATTGTCGCTCCGAACCTTCTTGATCTTCACGTCAAATTGATTTTGGGCCTTCCTAGCAAAGTTTTTGAAGATCTTTTGGACCTGCGATTTGTCATCAAGAAAGAACACCCACGCAAATCTTGAAAAATCATCAACTATGACTAGACCAAATGAGTTACCACCGAGACTATTGTAGGCATTTGGACCAAAGAGATCCATGTGAAGTAGCTCGAGTGGTCTTCTTGTGGTCATGATGTTCTTAGCGCGATGACTTCCTCCAACTTGTTTCCCTGCTTGACAAGCACTACAAAGTCTATCCTTGTCAAATATGACATCGTTAACGCCAAGGATATGATTTCCTTTAATGAGTTTGTCAAGGTTTTGCATGCCCACATGGCCTAGCCTTCTATGCCACAACCAGCCTTTAGAAGATTTAGCAATTAAGAAAGTTCTAGGTTGAGCCTTTTTAGTGAAATCAACAATGTAAAGATCTCCTCTAAGTATACCGGTAAAGACCATTTTATGATTATCTCTACGAAACACTTGGCAGTCTACTTCAGTAAATAGGACATTGAAACCGAAATCAGCAAGTCTAGATACTGAAAGTAAGTTGTAGCCAAGAGATTCAATGAGCATGACATTTTGTATGGAGCTATCATGTGAGATGGCCACCTTACCAAGGCCAACCACCTTACCCTTTGAATTATCACCAAAAGTGACATACTTTCGAGGGCCGTCGTTTTCAGCAAGCTCACGGAACATGTCTTTATCTCCGGTCATATGATGAGTACATCCACTCTCAAGGACCCATTCCTTTCCTCCAGCCATGTAGCCGCGAAGATTTGCCATAAGACCAAAGTGTCTCATCGCATCATCGAGATCATAGTCACTATCATCATCCTCATCATAGTATCCATTTTCAACATCATTTTGTGATTGGTCAATTCCTAGAGAGGGTAATTCATTAGAAAAATGATCATTTCTATAGTTATCTTTATGAATTCTAATAGCTCTGGAAATGATATTGCTAATGATTCCAACATCTCCTTCGGCACTCGTAAGATTAGTAAGCTCAAATAAGCAGTCACCAAATTTGGGATCATTGGAACTCATCTTGATCAAGGCAATAGACTTATGGAGGATTTCATCTAGATCTTTCAAGGAATAATTTGGAAAGAGTTCCTCAAGAAATTTCCATATGGTGTAGGCACACTTAAGAGTAGGCAAACACCCAATCAAGTTTCTAGGCAAGCCTCTAGTGAAAAGATTTACAGTTCTAAGATTGCGAATCATGTCAATAGATTCATCAAGGGTAGGATGCAAAAGATCAACATGAGGTGCACAAGGGCTAGCAATATACTTGCTCAAATGATATTCATTGAAAATCTCAAGCATTTCATTTTTCCACTCATGTAAATATTCTCCATCAAGAATTAGCACTCTACGTCTAAGACTCCCCAAAGTAGACTCATCCATCTTCCTCCAATGGTGTTTAAACCAAGGCAATGGAGACCAAAGCTCTGATATCAATTGAAAGGATCAAGAAGAGGTGTCTAGAGGGGGGTGATTAGACACTAAGTACCAAAAGTTGCAGTTTTTAATTTCTTTAAGTTGAAGTGGAATTTGGCACAAGTTTAAGAAACACAATACATATCAAGCAAGCATGCAAAGAGTATATGAGCAGCGGAAAGTAAAGCATGCAACTTGCAAGAATGTAAAGGGAAGGGTTTGGAGAATTCAAACGCAATTGGAGACACGGATGTTTTTGTCGTGGTTCCGATAGGTGGTGCTATCGTACATCCACGTTAATGGAGACTTCAACCCACGAAGGGTAACGGCTGCGTGAGTCCACGGAGGGCTCCACCCACGAAGGGTCCACGAAGAAGCAACCTTGTCTATCCCATCATGGCCATCGCCCACGAAGGACTTGCCTCACTAGCGGTAGATCTTCACGAAGTAGGCGATCTCCTTGCCCTTACAAACTCCTTGGTTCAACTCCACAATCTTGTCGGAGGCTCCCAAGTGACACCTAGCCAATCTAGGAGACACCACTCTCCAAGAAGTAACAAACGGTGTGTTGATGATGAACTCCTTGCTCTTGTGCTTCAAATGATAGTCTCCCCAACACTCAACTCTCTCTCACAGGATATGGATTTGGTGGAAAGAAGATTTGAGTGGAAAGCAACTTGGGGAAGGCTAGAGATCAAGATTCATATGGTGAGAATGGAATATCTTGGCCTCAACACATGAGTAGGTGGTTCTCTCTCAGAAAATGTGTATTGGAAGTGTAGGTATGTTCTGATGGCTCTCTCCACGAATGAAGAGTGGGTGGAGGGGTATATATAGCCTCCACACAAAATCTAACCGTTACACACAACTTGCCAATCTCGGTGGGACCGAATTCATAAACTCGGTCGGACCGATTCAGCAAATCTAGTGACCGTTAGGGTTTTCGGTGGGACCGACTGGATCAACTCGGTGGGACCGATGTGCTAGGGTTAGGGTAAATCCAAAACTCGGTTTAACCGATTACTCAAACTCGGTGGGATCGATTTGGGTAATAAGCGAAACAGAGAGTTGGCCGAACAAACTCGGTGGGGCCGATTGCATATCTCGGTGGGACCGAAAATATTGCAACAGGTAACAGAGAGTTTGCAAGCCCATCTCGGTGAGACCGAGATCCCTATCGGTGAGACCGAACTGATTAGGGTTTCTGGCAGTGGCTATGTCAACTGAACTCGGTGTCTCTGGATAGAAAGAATCGGTGGGGCCGAGTTGGATATTTGGTGTGGGACATATTTGGAAGTGAGAAAGTGGTTGAGGGCTTTGGAGCATATCGCTAAGCACTTTGAGCAAGCAAGCCATTAAGCAACACCTCATCCCTTCTTAATAGTATTGGCTTTCCTATAGACTCAATGTGATCTTGGATCACTAAAATAGAAAATGTAGAGTCTTGAGCTTGGATCTTGAGCCAATCCTTTGTCCTTAGCATTTTGAAGGGGTTCCACATCCTCTAGTCCATGCCACTTCACTATTGAACTTATCTGAAACATACTAGATAAAAATGTTAGTCCAACAAGAGATATGTTGTCATTAATTACCAAAACCACCTAGGGAGCACTTGTGCTTTCATCCCCGCGCTGATGCTCTGCTTGCTGCCGCACTTCTGCTTCTTCTTTCCTTGCCAACACTGCTCTCTCTATACTACTACTAGCTACTGTAGCTGCTAGCTAGCTTTTCTAAATCTATGATGACTAACCCTCTTGACAGCCCCTAAACTCTGGCAAAACAATTGTTAATAGGACTAAAAAAATATGAGAAGGTACTACACTTGACAAGGTTCAAAACGTTCCATCGGACCAAATCCAAAAGTTGCCTGGTTTAATTCCTGTGAAAATGACAAAAGTCTACGTTCTGTTAACTAGAAGAACTAAAAATAGATATACTGCCATAGCAACTTGAGAGCAGAAAATGAACAAGTTACAGGGACCTAGCGTGCCATCAAAGGGCATGGACTTGTAGTGCTATTGCTGTAGAGTAAAACACTTATAGGAAGTGTCTCCATTAGAACTACAGAACATTTGTTATAGCCTTTGGAAAACACCTAAGTGGTGTTAAAACTGAATAATTCTCAGACTTAGCCAATTTTAGGAAATTCCATATTTTCTGTTAAAACTTTAGAAAATCATATAAAATAATCCGTAACTCGGGTGAAAATGTTTTCTATATGAAAGTTGCTCAGAAAAATCCAACGAATCTGAATATGCGGTCCGTTCATCTGTCACATGCCCCTAGCATGATGAAAATGGAACTTTCCCCCTCCAGTCATCTGTTTGACACAGGTCCGGAACCGGGAAAACATTCCCGGTTGACTTCCCCCTTCACCGGTATCGTGTAGCACCGCGTTAGAACACGTCTAGCTCTGCATGTTGTCCTGTTATGCACTTGCTTGCTATGTATTTATTGTTTCTCTCCCCCTCTTCTCTTCGGTAGAACCCGTGACGATGCTGATGCCCTTGTGATTGACTAAGTCACTGATGACCCCTCCTTCTCGTCTGAGCAACCAGGCAAGCCCCCCCCCTTTGATCATCCCGTTATCACCCATTCCATTCTCTAATGCTTGCATTAGATTTTGCTACTATAATTGTTTGCTCCTATTCTGATGCATAGCCTGCTTTTCTATCTGTTGTTGTACCTTACCTGCTTATCCTAAACTGCTTAGTATAGGTTGGTTAGTGATCCATCAGTGACCCCCACCTTGTCCTTGTTGCCCCTGCTTCATCATCGAAGACCCGATCAACGGGATTGAAGACCAAGCCCCGGCACCGCACATCACTTTTCCCTTTTGTTGCTCGACCCTACAGAATTACCATCGAGTGCCGAGGGTGGGGCCTCTTACATCACTCCTGATGAGATCTCTGTAGTGTAGCTATTCGGTCGTGGTCATCGAGGGTGATTTCCTCCTTAACCACTTTCGATACGGCTCTGTCGTGCAACCCTTCAAGTGTGAACCTCGAGGGTGGATCCTCTTACATTCACCTTGGTGATTACATCAAGTGGAATTCACTGGGGGTGATTCCTTCGGTTTTCCCCTTGGTGTTAGACACACAGTTACTATGGTTAATATGACTTTACACTGAACCATGTTACTAAAGATGGGTCGGCCCTGAGGGGTACCCGCGCGAGCTTAATAGCGAGTGATGTGGAGTCGGGTTGACCTGGAAGGTGCCCGCGAGATACTTACGAGGCGTGGCCGGGCATTATTAGCCCTTGCCGCAAGTACTCGAGACGGGGCGACGGGGTCACATCTTTCGTGAGTCTCTGCTCGTGACCGCACTACCAACACACTAACGGTTTGGATATTTGATTCGAGGGGCCTCTGGCCTGATAGCACTAACCATCACGTGGGCATTGTATGGGCGTTCTACGTCGTATGCATCAGCCAAAGCTTAATAGACGTCATCGACTGAGCGGCACGCGCCGGGTTGGACTGGTAAGCACCTGCCTTTTTGAAGGAGGTAGCTAGGTCTCCTCATCGGCCGCATTCACAACGTGCAGGAGTTCCCGGGGTGATGGCCCATGACCCCTGGGGGCATAGGTTTAGTCCGGCATGCTGACCTCTCTATTAAGCCTAGGTCGGATTGCGGCTTATTGTTTGGCCGAGGCCGGGCATGACCTAGGAAAGTGTGTCAGGCCAGAGTTAATCGAGTGTGGTGGGTAAGTTGGTGCACCCCTGTAGGGAATAAAACATCTATCGATAGCCTATCCTACGGTAACAGACACTTGGACTTGTATCCCGATCAATACAACTAGCACTGAATACTTGTGATGAGAAATGGATATGAGAAATGGAGAATATGGCTTTGGGATTGCTTTCTCGCAGGGAGTCGAGGAAGGGTCTCTGTCCAAGGTTGATGATACTACTACTACTTTACTTTATGCTACTCTTATCTCTTCTGATGCTGCAAGATGCTTGGAGCTGCTTGAAGATGCTAGTCTTCGATATGACTAGGCCTTCTCTCTATTCTGGCATTTCTGCAGCCCAGTCCACATATACATCCTTCCTTTGATAATGTTGCATATGTAGTGTAGATCTTGCTTGCGAGTACTTTGGATGAATACTCACGGTTGCTTTGCTCCCTCTTTCCCCCTTTTTCCATTCTTTCCGGATGTCACAACCAGATGGTGGAGCTCAGGAGCCAGACGACACCACCGACGATTACTACTACTACCACGAGGGTGCTTACTACTACGTGGAGGCCGCCGCCGACTAGGAGTAGTTAGGAGGCTCCCAGGCAGGAGGCCTTGCCTTTTTGATCGTTGTTGCTTTTGTGCTAGCCTTCTTAAGGAAAACTTGTCTAACTTATGTCTATACTCAGATATTGTTGCTTCCGCTGACTCTTGTGTATTAGAGCTTATGTATTCGAGCCCTCAAGGCCCCTGTCTTGTAATATAAAGCTTGTATTATTTTAATTTGTGTCTAGAGTTGTGTTGTGATATCTTCCCGTGAGTCCTTGATCTTGATCGTACACATTTGCATGTATGATTAGTGTACAATTGAATTGAGGGCGTCACAAGTTGGTATCAAAGCCGACTGCCTGTAGGAATCCCTCTTCCACACTCCTTGGCCGAAGTCGAGTGTAGACATTACAAAACTTTTACTAACATGGATGTGTGTCTTACGGGCCCATGTCGCCATTTGGGTGGTATTAGGATCTTTTATTCCCCGTCTATACTCTGGGACTCTGATCTCTCTTCTATTCGGGTTAAATGAATTTTGCTAACTCTAACATCAGGATCTCATCACCAGTTCCACCCCGAGAGCCCCTTATTGCCGATGATCGCCTGCTGCACCAGAAGATTATGAAGATACTCTACGATGTTATCTTGAGACTTTGTGCCTGTTTCTTTTGCAAATCCCTACCACCGATAAATCATTATGGATAACTACCTGCATTTGTCGTTCATACCTTCATCCCCAATTGCTTTTGTTATTACAAGATTCCCTGAAACATTCCAATATCCCGAGAATCCATTATACCCGCTGCCTTGCAGCTCCATTTTCGCTTTAATACAACTACGAATAATTCCCCACACTCATCGAGGATTTGTTCATTCCTAGTTGATCATGTGATCCACAAGATACTTGGAAATACTATCTGATCTTTTGATAATCCATTTCCAACTATTGCTCTGCAAATACTTGTCTGCTTGCATCATGGTTACTTTCCATATGTCTAGCAATATTCGCGAGCATCCTTTGTCACCGTCATTTTGAGTCTTTGATCCAATATGTTTGTGAATGCTCACAATCATCAATCCAACCTAGAATTCATCCTTTCGACTCAGACATCATTTCAAACATGAGCTGGATCTCGACAAATCAAATTACCATCAATGATATCTGTCGTGGTTTTGTCACGGCAAATGTCCTAGAGAAAGGACTTAGTCATGGAGCCATCGTAACGGGTTAGCTTGAAGGGGTTAAAGCGGACACAGGGACGCAAGAGAGTTTATAGTAGTTCAGCCCCTTCGATGAAGGTAAAAGCCTACGTCTAGTTGTGATGGAATTGATGGGGTTTCGGTGACTAGGGAGCAAACAAGCTTCGCCTAAGTCTCGAGTTGTTGTCTGTTGTCCTTGAACCGCCGCCGGGTCGTCCCCTTATATACACGGGTGACGCCCGTCGGTTTACAGAGTCCCAACACCGGCTCATATACGTGTTCGGTTTGGTCTCTACTTATTCCTAACTTACAATACAAGTTTACATAACGACGCCGGTTTACGGCTACAGGCCTTAAACCGATCATGGGCTTTAAACCCTCATCTACCTTCATGGGCTTTAACATACTTAACTACTGATGAAGTTAACCCGGCCCAGATAGGCTGGTTTACGCCCAGTAGTAATATCCCCAACATTAGGCCCCAGATTGATTTGAACATGTTCATGTCAATCCTTTAGCAAAAACTTCATCTTCAACATCTTCTTGTAGTTTGGTGAACTGCCGTGATGTCATCTTCTCTGATTGCTGTAAACCGGAGTGACGTCATCTGTCATAAAGAAACTATCCATGATACCTTCTTGTTTAATAGATCTGCGACAATCGAGGCGACAACTCCGTTTCCAAATTCGCGGCCCCTTGATTCTCGCGCCTGACACATGTCCCTTTCTTTATAAATAGGACCAAAGGGTCATTTCTTTTTTCCCCTTCATGCCCTTCTGCTTCGTCTTCCTCGCGTCGCCCAGCTTCGGAGCTCCGCCGCTGCCGTCAACTACTGCACCAACCTTGGCCGCTGCATCACCCTAAATGTACCAGAGCACCGCGGCGACCTTCTGCGTCTTCCTCCGCTCCGGTAAGTCTTCTATCTTTTTCATTATAGATCTGTTCTAGGGTTTCCATGCTCTCTAGTGTTCATCGCCTGCTCCTTGTTCATATGCTAGATCTTTAGACGAGTCTGTGAATCTTTGCTTTTGTGTAGCAGTAGTTTTTACCCTCTGTTTTCACTTTCGCATATTAAGACCATAGATCTTATCCGTAGCGATGGCTCATTGATTCGGCACTGCTCCTTTTGGGCCTTGAATTTTTATCTCTTTTATGAACATGTTCCTGATCCAACGCTGTAGTATAATCTTGTGAAACCTGTTTTTGCATACTTACTCATCTGCAATCTCGACTGTTTCAATGTTTAGACCAGGCGGTTTAACTTTGTGGAAAAAATTGCCAAACCGGTATATACCATTAGTCCCCTTGTTGAACCGCCAGATGCCGTTGCTTCATAAAACTCCGGTTTAGATAGAGTTGTCTCCGGTTTAACATTATACATACCAGTGTACTTTAATCAATGCATTCTTGAACCAGAATCACCTATCTTGTAGATTTCATCATGGCCAAGCAAGTATATGAGTGCAACTGGGTTCCTTCTCGCGTCACAGAGACTCAACTGAACAATTTAGTCCTGATCGGCGCTTTAGGCAGCAAAAACACCATCCATTGGAGGGTCCCTGGCAAAGAATGCCCTCCCACACCTCAAGAAGGAGAGGTCGTCATTTTCGTAGATCACTTAGCCCGGGGCTTTAAGCCGCTTGGTTCTAAATTTTATCGGGACGTTTTAGCCAATTTTCAACTCTGCCCACAAGACACTCGCCCCAACTCTGTTACAAACATGTGTCACTTCCAAGTGCTCTGTGAGGTGTTCTTTCAAGAGGAGCCCACAGTTGAGTTGTTCAGAGACTGCTTCCATCTAAACCGCCACACTGAGTTTACTGATGGTTCAAATATGGAATTGGGTGGTGTGGCGATTCAGAAAAGGAAAGAGTTCACATACCCTCACGCCAAACTTCACAGCCACCCCAAAGAGTGGAATCAAACATGGTTCTATTGCAAAGACACCTCCCCTGCTGATGAAAATCCTTTGCCTGGCTTTCGTCCGGAGTGGCTTATATGAAGGAAATATGCCCTAGAGGCAATAATAAAGTTATTATTTATTTCCTTATATCATGATAAATGTTTATTATTCATGCTAGAATTGTATTAACCGGAAACATAATACATGTGTGAATACATAGACAAACAAAGTGTCACTAGTATGCCTCTACTTGACTAGCTCGTTAATCAAAGATGGTTATGTTTCCTAACCATGAACAATGAGTTGTTATTTGATTAACGGGATCACATCATTAAGTGAATGATCTGATTGACATGACCCATTCCATTAGCTTAGCACCCGATCTCATTTAGTATGTTGCTATTGCTTTCTTCATGACTTATACATGTTCCTGTAACTATGAGATTATTCAACTCCCGTTTACCGGAGGAACACTTTGGGTACTACCAAACGTCACAACGTAACTGGGTGATTATAAAGGAGTACTACAGGTGTCTCCAAAGGTACATGCTGGGTTGGCGTATTTCGAGATTAGGTTTTGTCACTCCGATTGTCGGAGAGGTATCTCTGGGCCCTCTCGGTAATGCACATCACATAAGCCTTGCAAGCATTGCAACTAATGAGTTAGTTGCGAGATGATGTATTACGGAACGAGTAAAGAGACTTGCCGGCAACGAGATTGAACTAGGTATGGGATACCGACGATCGAATCTCGGGCAAGTAACATACCGATGACAAAGGGAACAACGTATGTTGTTATGCGGTCTGACCGATAAAGATCTTCGTAGAATATGTAGGAGCCAATATGGGCATCTAGGTCCCGCTATTGGTTATTGACCGGAGACATGTCTCGGTCATGTCTACATTGTTCTCGAACCCGTAGGGTCTGCACGCTTAAGGTTACGATGACAATTATATTATGAGTTTAGGCATTTTGATGTACCAAAGGTTGTTCGGAGTCCCGGATGTGATCACGGACATGACGATGAGTCTCAAAATGGTCAAGACATAAAGATTGATATATTGGAAGCCTATGTTTGGATATTGGAAGTGTTCCGGGTGAAATCGGGATTTTACCGGAGTACCGGGAAGGTTACCGGAACCCCCCGGGAGCTAAATGGGCCATGATGGGCCTTAGTGGAAAAGAGAAGAGGCAGCCCTACATGGGCTGCGCGCCTCCCCCTTCCCCTAGTCCTATTAGGACTAGGAGAGGTGGCCGGCCCCCTCTCTCTCTTTTCCCCCTCCGCGAATCCTATTCCAACTAGGATTGGGGGGGAATCCTACTCCCAGAGGGAGTAGGACTCTCCTGGCGCGCAACACCTTGGCCGGCCAGCCTCCCCCCCTCTAGTCCTTTATATATTGAGGCAGAGGCACCCTAGAACACACAAGTTGATCCACGTGATCTATTCCTTAGCCATGTGCGGTGCCCCCAGCCACCATATTCCTCGATAATACTGTAGCGGAGTTTAGGCGAAGCCCTGCTGCTGTAGTGCATCAAGATCGTCACCACGCCGTCGTGATGACGGAACTCTTCCCCAATACTTTGCTGGATCGAAGTCCGGGGATCGTCATCGAGCTGAACATGTGCTCGAACTCGGAGGTGCCGTAGTTTCGGTGCTTGATCGGTTGGATCGTGAAGACGTACGACTACTTCCTCTATGTTGTATCAACGCTTCCGCAGTCCGTCTGCGAGGGTACGTAGACAACACTCTCCCCTCTCGTTGCTTTGCATCACCATGATCTTGCGTGTGCGTAGGAAATTTTTTGAAATTACTACGAAACCCAACAGTGGCATCCGAGCCTAGGTTTTATGGTTTGATGTTATTTGCACGAGTAGAACACAAGTGAGTTGTGGGCGATATAAGTCATACTGCCTACCAGCATGTCATACTTGGTTCGGCGGTATTGTTGGACGAGACGACCCGGACCAACATTACGCGTACGCTTACGCGAGACCGGTTTCACCGACGTGCTTTGCACACAGGTGGCTTGCGGGCGACTGTCTCTCCAACTTTAGTTGAACCAAGTGTGGCTATGCCCGGTCCTTGCGAAGGTTAAAACGGAGTCTATTTGACAAACTATCGTTGTGGTTTTGATGCGTAGGTGAGATTGGTTCTTGCTTAAGCCCGTAGCAGCCACGTAAAATTTGCAACAACAAAGTAGAGGACGTCTAACTTGTTTTTGCAGGGCATGTTGTGATGTGATATGGTCAAGGCATGATGCTGAATTTTATTGTATGAGATGATATGTTTTGTAACCGAGTTATCGGCAACTGGCAGGAGCCATATGGTTGTCGCTTTATTGTATGCAATGCAATCGCGATGTAATGCTTTACTTTATTACTAAACTGTAGTGATAGTCGTGGAAGCATAAGATTGATGAGACGACAACGATGCTACGATGGAGATCAAGGTGTCGCGCCGGTGACGATGGTGATCATAATGGTGCTTCAGAGATGGAGATCACAAGCACAAGATGATGATGGCCATATCATATCACTTATATTGATTGCATGAGATGTTTATCCTTTTATGCATCTTATCTTGCTTTGATTGACGGTACCATTATAAGATGATCTCTCACTAAATTATCAAGAAGTGTTCTCCCTGAGTATGCACCGTTGCCAAAGTTCGTCGTGCCCAGACACCACGTGATGATCGGGTGTGATAAGCTCTACGTCCATCTACAACGGGTGCAAGCCAGTTTTGCACACGCAGAATACTCAGGTTAAACTTGACGAGCCTAGCATATGCAGATATGGCCTCGAAACACGGAGACCGAAAGGTCGAGCGTGAATCATATAGTAGATATGATCAACATAACGATGTTCACCATTGAAAACTACTCCATCTCATGTGATGATCGGTTATGGTTTAGTTGATTTGGATCACGTAATCACTTAGAATATTAGAGGGATGTCTATCTAAGTGGGAGTTCTTAAGTAATTTGATTAATTGAACTTAAACTTATCATGAACTTAGTACCTGATAGTATCTTGCTTGTTTATGTTGATTGTAGATAGATGGCTCGTGCTGTTGTTCCGTTGAATTTTAATGCGTTCCTTGAGAAAGCAAAGTTGAAAGATGATGGTAGCAATTATACGGACTGGGTCCATAACTTGAGGATTATCCTCATTGCTGATCAGAAGAATTACATCCTGGAAGCACCGCTGGGTGCCAGGCCTGCTGCTGGAGCAACACCAGATGTTATGAACGTCTGGCAGAGCAAAGCTGATGACTACTCGATAGTTCAGTGTGCCATGCTTTACGGCTTAGAATCGGGACTTCAACGACGTTTTGAACGTCATGGAGCATATGAGATGTTCCAGGAGTTGAAGTTAATATTTCAAGCAAATGCCCGGATTGAGAGATATGAAGTCTCCAATAAGTTCTATAGCTGCAAGATGGAGGAGAACAGTTCTGTCAGTGAGCATATACTCAAAATGTCTGGGTATAATAATCACTTGATTCAATTGGGAGTTAATCTTCCGGATGATTGCGTCATTGACAGAATTCTCCAATCACGGCCACCAAGCTACAAGAGCTTCGTGATGAACTATAATATGCAAGGGATGAACAAGACTATTCCCGAGCTCTTCGCAATGCTGAAAGCTGCGGAGGTAGAAATCAAGAAGGAGCATCAAGTGTTGATGGTTAACAAGACCGCTAGTTTCAAGAAAAAGGGCAAAGGGAAGAAGAAGGGGAACTTCAAGAAGAACAGCAAGCAAGTTGCTGCTCAGGAGAAGAAACCCAAGTCTGGACCTAAGCCTGAAACTGAGTGCTTCTACTGCAAGCAGACTGGTCACTGGAAGCGGAACTGCCCCAAGTATTTGGCGGATAATAAGGATGGCAAGGTGAACAAAGGTATATGTGATATACATGTTATTGATGTGTACCTTACTAGAGCTCGCAGTAGCACCTGGGTATTTGATACTGGTTCTGTTGCTAATATTTGCAACTCGAAACAGGGACTACGGAATAAGCGGGCACTGGCAAAGGACGAGGTGACGATGCGCGTGGGAAACGGTTCCAAAGTCGATGTGATCGCGGTCGGCACGCTACCTCTACATCTACCTTCGGGATTAATATTAGACCTAAATAATTGTTATTTGGTGCGAGCGTTGAGCATGAACATTATATCTGGATCTTGTTTGATGCGAGACAGTTATTCATTTAAATCAGAGAATAATGGTTGTTCTATTTATATGAGTAATATCTTTTATGGTCATGCACCTTTGAAGAGTGGTCTATTTTTGATGAATCTCGATAGTAGTGATACACATATTCATAATGTTGAAGCCAAAAGATGCAGAGTTGATAATGAAAGTGCAACTTATTTGTGGCACTGTCGTTTAGGTCATATCGGTGTAAAGCGCATGAAGAAACTCCATACTAATGGACTTTTGGAACCACTTGATTATGAATCACTTGGTACTTGTGAACCGTGCCTCATGGGCAAGATGACTAAAACACCGTTCTCCGGTACTATGGAGAGAGCAACAGATTTGTTGGAAATCATACATACCGATGTATGTGGTCCGATGAATATTGAGGCTCGTGGCGGATATCGTTATTTTCTCACCTTCATGGATGACTTAAGCAGATATGGGCATATCTACTTAATGAAACATAAGTCTGAAACATTTGAAAAGTTCAAAGAATTTCAGAGTGAAGTTGAAAATCATCGTAACAAGAAAATAAAGTTTCTACGATCTGATCGTGGAGGAGAATATTTGAGTTACGAGTTTGGTGTACATTTGAAAAATTGTGGAATAGTTTCGCAACTCACGCCACCCGGAACACCACAGCGTAATGGTGTGTCCGAACGTCGTAATCGTACTTTACTAGATATGGTGCCATCTATGATGTCTCTTACTGATTTACCGCTATCGTTTTGGGGTTATGCTTTAGAGACGGCCGCATTCACGTTAAATAGGGCACCATCAAAATCCGTTGAGACGACGCCTTATGAACTGTGGTTTGGCAAGAAACCAAAGTTGTCGTTTCTTAAAGTTTGGGGATGCGATGCTTATGTGAAAAAGCTTCAACCTGATAAGCTCGAACCCAAATCGGAGAAATGTGTCTTCATAGGATACCCAAAGGAGACTGTTGGGTACACCTTCTATCACAGATCCGAAGGCAAGACATTCGTTGCTAAGAATGGATCCTTTCTAGAGAAGGAGTTTCTCTCGAAAGAAGTGAGTGGGAGGAAAGTAGAACTTGACGAGGTAACTGTACCTGCTCCTTTATTGGAAAGTAGTACATCACAGAAAACTATTTCTGCGACACCTACACCAATAAGTGAGGAAGCTAATGATGATGGTCATGAAACTTCAGATCAAGATACTACTGAACCTCGTAGATCAACCAGAGTAAGATCCGCGCCAGAGTGGTACGGTAATCCTGTTCTGGAAATCATGCTACTAGATCATGATGAACCTACAAACTATGAAGAAGCGATGGTGAGCCCAGATTCCGCAAAGTGGCTTGAAGCCATGAAATCTGAGATGGGATCCATGTATGAGAACAAAGTATGGACTTTGGTTGACTTGCCCGATGATCGGCAAGCAATTGTGAATAAATGGATCTTCAAGAAGAAGACTGACGCTGATGGTAATGTTACTATCTACAAAGCTCAACTTGTCGCGAAAGGTTTTCGGCAAGTTCAAGGGATTGACTACGATGTGACCTTCTCACCCGTAGCGATGCTTAAGTCCGTCCGAATCATGTTAGCAATTGCCGCATTTTATGATTATGAAATTTGGCAAATGGATGTCAAAACTGCATTCCTGAATGGATTTCTGGAAGAAGAGTTGTATATGATGCAACCAGAAGGTTTTGTCGATCCAAAAGGAGCTAACAAAGTGTGCAAGATCTAGCGATCCATTTATGGACTGGTGCAAGCCTCTCGGAGTTGGAATAAACGCTTTGATAGTGTGATCAAAGCATTTGGTTTTATACAGACTTTCGGAGAAGCCTGTATTTACAAGAAAGTGAGTGGGAGCTCTGTAGCATTTCTGATATTATATGTGGATGACATATTACTAATTGGAAATGATATAGAATTTCTGGATAGCATAAAGGGATACTTGAATAAGAGTTTTTCAATGAAAGACCTCGGTGAAGCTGCTTACATATTAGGCATAAAGATCTATAGAGATAGATTAAAACGCTTAATTGGACTTTCACAAACAACATACCTTGACAAAATTTTGAAGAAGTTCAAAATGGATCAAGCAAAGAAAGGATTCTTGCCTGTGTTACAAGGTGTGAAATTGAGTAAGACTCAATGCCCGACCACTGCAGAAGATAGAGAGAATATAAAAGATGTTCCCTATGCATCAGCGATAGGATCTATCATGTATGCAATGCTGTGTACCAGACCTGATGTGTGCCTTGCTATAAGTCTAGCAGGGAGGTACCAAAGTAATCCAGGAGTGGATCACTGGACAGTGGTCAAGAACATCCTGAAATACCTGAAAAGGACTAAGGATATGTTTCTCGTATATGGAGGTGACAAAGAGCTCGTCATAAATGGTTACGTTGATGCAAGCTTTGACACTGATCCGGACGATTCTAAATCGCAAACCGGATACGTGTTTACATTAAACGGTGGAGCTGTCAGTTGGTGCAGTTCTAAACAAAGCGTCGTAGCAGGATCTACATGTGAAGCGGAGTACATAGCTACTTCGGAAGCAGCGAACGAAGGAATCTGGATGAAGGAGTTCATATCCGATCTAGGTGTCATACCTAGTGCATCGGGTCCAATGAAAATCTTTTGTGACAATACTGGTGCAATTTCCTTGGCAAAGGAATCCAGATTTCACAAGAGAACCAAGCACATCAAGAGACGCTTCAATTCCATTCGGGATCTAGTCCAGGTGGGAGACATAGAGATTTGCAAGATACATATGGATCTGAATGTTGCAGACCCGTTGACTAAGCCTCTACCACGAGCAAAACATGATCGGCACCAAGGCTCCATGGGTGTTAGAATCATTACGGTGTAATCTAGATTATTGACTCTAGTGCAAGTGGGAGACTGAAGGAAATATGCCCTAGAGGCAATAATAAAGTTATTATTTATTTCCTTATAATCATGATAAAAGGTTTATTATTCATGCTAGAAATTGTATTAACCGGAAACATATACATGTGTGAATACATAGACAAATAGAGTGTCACTAGTATGCCTCTACTTGACTAGCTCGTTAATCAAAGATGGTTATGTTTCCTAACCATGAACAAAGAGTTGTTATTTGATTAACGGGATCACATCATTAGTTGAATGATCTGATTGACATGACCCATTCCATTAGCTTAGCACCCGATCGTTTAGTATGTTGCTATTGCTTTCTTCATGACTTATACATGTTCCTATAACTATGAGATTATGCAACTCCCGTTTACCGGAGGAACACTTTGGGTACTACCAAACGTCACAACGTAACTGGGTGATTATAAAGGAGTACTACAGGTGTCTCCAAAGGTACATGTTGGGTTGGCGTATTTCGAGATTAGGTTTTGTCACTCCGATTGTCGGAGAGGTATCTCTGGGCCCTCTCGGTAATGCACATCACATAAGCCTTGCAAGCATTGCAACTAATGAGTTAGTTGCGAGATGATGTATTACGGAACGAGTAAAGAGACTTGCCGGCAACGAGATTGAACTAGGTATGGGATACCGACGATCGAATCTCAGGCAAGTAACATACCGATGACAAAGGGAACAACGTATGTTGTTATGCGGTCTGACCGATAAAGATCTTCGTAGAATATGTAGGAGCCAATATGGGCATCTAGGTCCCGCTATTGGTTATTGACCGGAGACATGTCTCGGTCATGTCTACATTGTTCTCGAACCCGTAGGGTCCGCACGCTTAAGGTTACGATGACAGTTATATTATGAGTTTAGGCATTTTGATGTACCGAAGGTTGTTCGGAGTCTCGGATGTGATCACGGACATGACGAGGAGTCTCGAAATGGTCGAGACGTAAAGATTGATATATTGGAAGCCTATGTTTGGATATCGGAAGTGTTCCGGGTGAAATCGGGATTTTACCGGAGTACCGGGAAGGTTACCGGAACCCCCCGGGAGCTAAATGGGCCATGATGGGCCTTAGTGGAAAAGAGAAGAGGCAGCCCTACATGGGCTGCGCGCCTCCCCCTTCCCCTAGTACTATTAGGACTAGGAGAGGTGGCCGGCCCCCTCTCTCTCATTTCCCCCTCCGCGAATCCTATTCCAACTAGGATTGGGGGGGGGGAATCCTACTCCCAGAGGGAGTAGGACTCTCCTGGCGCGCCACACCTTGGCCGGCCAGCCTCCCCCCTCTAGTCCTTTATATACTGAGACAGAGGCACCCTAGAACACACAAGTTGATCCACGTGATCTATTCCTTAGCCGTGTGCGGTGCCCCCAACCACCATATTCCTCGATAATACTGTAGCGGAGTTTAGGCGAAGCCCTGCCGCTGTAGTGCATCAAGATCGTCACCATGCCGCCGTGCTGACGGAACTCTTCCCTGATACTTTGCTGGATCAGAGTCCGGGGATCGTCATCGAGCTGAATGTGTGCTCGAACTCGGAGGTGCCGTAGTTTCGGTGCTTGATCGGTTGGATCGTGAAGACGTACGACTACTTCCTCTACGTTGTATCAACGCTTCCGCAGTCGGTCTGCGAGGGTACGTAGACAACACTCTCCCCTCTCGTTGCTTTGCATCACCATGATCTTGCGTGTGCGTAGGAATTTTTTTGAAATTACTACGAAACCCAACAGCTTAGCAATACACACCCCTTTCCGCAAAGGTTGACTGCCAAGGAGAGAAGCAAATACGCTCCTCAACTGTCCAAGCTCAGAGCCTTCATGGCCATTGGTTTAACAGGGGTTGATCTCGCTCGCTGTTGGATATCGTGGAGCATACTGCCCCTTAGTCAGCGCTCTAGTTTGATGTGCGAGTATACTAGTAGTGTTGATGACCCACTGCGACATGCTAACATCTAGCTAACCGACAAAGAAATCACAGAGGCTATGAATAAAATGCTGAATGAACTGGAACACATCTGTGCTCGAACCGGCCTGCTTCCCTTCTGTGCCACCAACAAACCGCCAGCTGTAAGTGTCTGATTTTTCTTTTTACTGAACCTGTTATTGATATATCTGGTCATTGTTTAATATCAATGTCTGTTTAAACAGGGCAATGATCCATTTTGGAGCAAGAAGCTTCCGCAGGAGAAGCCAGAGAAAACAGACAAACCGGAAAGACCAACCCGGCCAAAGACTAAAGTCGTGAAACAGCCTGCTCATAAGAAGAAAACCACTGCATCTTCTGATCCGGCCCCTGATGATGATGTGGGTAATCCGGACCTTGAGGTAGAGCTTGACTCACTTGGCTTATGTTTCATACGCCTTATTGATGATGATATTTGTCAGGATGATGCCGAAGCCAGCCATGCTGATGCTGTAGAGGTAATCTCTCCCTCTTCCGATTCAAACCCTTTGCCTTCACTAAAAATCCATCAGGCAAACCGGAAGGTTAAATTTTCTCATCCTCTTGCTTACTTGGATCCCAAATCTCTTATGAAGACCCAATAGCACGAAGCTCGCCGCACAACCCGGCACAGCGGCCTGGTAGTTACCTCCGCCGGTTTACCGAACAGTCCGGTTCGGAAACGCCGTTCAGAGGTCTCTAATTTGCTTGTCAGTGCTTGTCCTAAAGCGGGCTGTTTTCGTCAACCTCTTAATCCATCTGACTCCGATTATCAGGTTACTTCCCACTCATCCTCTTGCGAGTCATCGGCTACTCAGCTGCCACCGCTCAAAATGGTGCTTGGGTAAGCTATACTTATCATAATATTTCTGGTACATCACCTTGGAACATATGCTGTATTTGACTTTGTTATTCCTTTCAGGGCCAAGCCTAGGCCGAGCAAGAAGGCTCGCCTGGATAAAGCGGCTGAGGAGGACGCCGTCCCTGAACCGGGTAAAACACCAGATCTTGAAGCGGCTATTCCTGAAGATATACCCAATGATCCACCACAGCAGGATGACAATTTTATTGCTGAAGAAAGGCCTATTGACACCTCAAGCCCTGTCAACCAGCCCACAAGCCCCATCCAGTTTGGGAGATCCACCAGTCCATCCCAGCCTGCTGACAAACCGACTGCGCCAGTGCAAACCGGTGATGCTAAGGATGATGAAGTTGTAATTACTGGCATTGGCCGTACAGAGCCCAGCAATCCTGTTGTTTTATCCAAGCATACCGCCAAAGAAGAATTTGCTGCCATGGGCAAAGGCAAGTGGAATGTTGACTTGGCGACCTATGCTGCTCTGAATGCCCAAGATCTTCATTCTGGCTACCTGAACCGGTTGTATACCAGCCGTGATTATGAAGCTGGTCTGGTGAATATGATGAAAGAGAAATTTGAGGTAACTTTCATGTACTTTTTCCTGCTTGGATATTTCAATCTTGTTAACTCTCCTAGCCCCCAAGGGCCGGTTTAGAATCTTCATTCAAACCGGGACTTGCTAATACAAATCCCAATGCTTCGGAATTCACTGATGTAGCCTCCAAGGGCCGGTTCAACTTAGTGTAGTTAAACCGGGAGTTTAAGTAATTGAGATCGCAGCATCAGAATTTATTCGAGCAAATAGCCATTAGCCCCCAAGTGCCAAGTTGAATACTTGTATTGATCTTGGGACTTTATAATCAAGTGAAATATGAAGATCAAATAGGCATTAGCCCCCAAGTGCCAAGTGCATAACTTGTTATGTGGTTGGTGCTTCAATTCTTGTACTGCTTGCTGAATCATATAACTGTCTGTATGCAGGCTGAGCTGAAGACAAAAGAAAACCAAGTCACCGATCTCCAAGAAAATCTGAAGTCCCAACAGACTGAAACCTCAAAAGCAAAAGAGGAATTGACCAGCGCCTTAAGCGTCATGGAACAGCTTAAGAAGGATTTCAAGAAGGAGTGGGCGGATTGGGCCACTGAAAAATCCGCTTTAACCAAACGAGCAGAAGATGCCGAGGCTGCACTGAAACCGGTGGTGGACGAACTGACCAGCATAAAGCGGCACGTGCATGCCATGACCGCTGCTATCTTTGGTAAGCTGGTTTGATTTCTAGATTGATTCGGTCATCTTATAGAGCTGCCGGTTTGTTAACCCTTTGTAATATTTCAGGGACACGCATTGGTCACTTGGAGTCAGATATGCGGAAGAAATTGAAAGCCGCCTACACATTGATCGAACAAATGTACACTAGTGCACAGCGGATCATCTCTACTGCATCCCACAACAATTCGGCGCCCACTTTGATTCAGGACACTCTGAAGAGACTATCGATGCTTCCTGCCCGGGTTGAAGAGCTGAAGAAATCTGCTGCTCGAACTGGTGCGATCAATGCCTTAATCCGGGCAAAAGCTTGGGTGCCGGATTTTGATCATGTTGAAGCGGCTCAGGGCTATCCCAGCTTGAAAGAAGACGGGTCAGAGTTTAGTGAAGCGGATCTGCGAGCAATAAACCGGGAGGTGCGTCCGCTAGCTTGTCAATTGGTTGAAGAAGCAGACTTGTCTCATTATCAAGCCCAATATGACAACCAAAACAAGCGAGTAGTTGCACCCATTCCTGAAGCAGAAAATCTTATCCCTCCAATCCGTAAGCATACTTACGCTCCCGATATTGAACCGTCGTTGCTGATCCATGATGAAGCTGTCTTTCAAGCATTAATGGGAATCGACTGGACAACTGTTGATTTCCAGCCGCTGGGTAGAGAAGCTGAAGTTGAAGCGGCGCGGGATGACCCACAACCATCAGGCCAGGCTGGTGACCAAGCTTGAACCGGAAGCCGGTTTAAACTGCTTCTCCTTTGCGAAAAAACAATGATCTTATTTTGGGCACCGTGTTGCCTTGTAATAGGCTAGCCGATACTCTTGATTTTGATATGCCTTCGTGCATAATTACTGCAACTTGTTCTTCCTTTGGGTGATGAACTTTCCAAAGTATTTTCTGCAATATAAAAAATCTTAAAGTGCCACCGCGGTTGTACCGTCAGGCGGAGTATGATGTCTGCATATATGAAATCAAAATATCTGAAATTTAAGCATATGACCAAATCTTTGAGATACATAATACCTGCCATCGTTGGGCATGAAGTTGGCTTGGCCAATCTTGAAGCGGAGGTTTATAAACCCACACTGTTGGAGGAGATAGCAGCTCCTGTATATATATAATGCCGGTTTACCATGTAAACCGTGCCGGGTTATAATAAAACACCGTGTTACTCCGTAATAGGATGTTTAATAAAAATCAAACCGGGCAAATAGTCTCTGGATTAAAAATGGACCGTGTTCCGTCAATTGACAGTTTGAACCGGCTTAAAACTTTGTCGGTTTAAAAAACGCAACAAAAAGAAAGAAATATCTATCAAAGAAAATTGTGAAGCAAAGGCAATGATAAAACCGTTTGCAAAAAGAGGCTTTATTTGAGCCGATCAGATGGCGTTACCATGGTCGGACACGACCAAGCTCCCGATAGGTGTAGCTATGGTTCAAGTCAGCCAGGTCCCCAAATGAAAATGTGGCATTTATGCCGATCAAGAGGCGTGGCAATGGTTCGGGTTCGACCAAGCCCCCAAGTGATTCTGTGGCCTTAGGCCGATCAAGAGGCGTGACTGGTTCAGACGTGACCAAGTCCCCAAGTGATCTGGTGGCTCTCGCCTATCAAGAGGTGTTGCATTGGTTCGGACACGACCAAGCCCCCAAGTGATATAACATGATGCTTTGAAAAGCTAACTCAAGGGGTAAACCGGAGGCCGCTTTAGAACAACTCCTTGTAACCACACATGATGTAAAAGAACAGATACCCCGCTTTAGCTGAGGTTCCGGTTTATTATATTTAATCATAATATATACATCATCGTAATATGTACATAAGTAGAGCCAATGGCTCAGGTATAGTAAGGCCGAAGATGAGCTATGTTCCACGGCCTGTTGGTCTCCTCCTTTGATGTACGTGGGTCTTTATGCTCTCGAATATCGATCAGATAGTATGACCCGTTGTGCAGATTCTTGCTGACCACGAAAGGTCCCTCCCAAGGTGGGGATAGCTTATGCATATCAGTCTGATCTTGGATGAGCCGAAGCACCAATCTCCTTCCTGAAAGGTTCTGGTTCTGACTCGGCGACTGTGATAACGACGAAGATCCTGTTGGTAAATCGCCGAGCGGGCGGCTGCTATGTCATGTTCTTCATCCAACAGGTCCAAAGCATCTTGCCGTGCTGCCTCGTTTGCCGCTTCAACATAAGCCGCCACACGAGGTGAGTCATGACAGATATCACTGGGGAGAACCGCCTCCGCTCCATAGACCATGAAGAACGGTGTATATCCTGTTGATCTGTTGGGTGTAGTATTGATGCTCCATAACACAGATGGTAACTCTTCTACCCAACAACCCGGTGTTCTCTGCAAAGGAACCATAAGTCGGGGCTTGATGCCTCTCAAGATCTCTTGATTAGCCCTTTCTGCTTGACCATTGGATTGTGGGTGTGCTACTGATGAAACGTCAAGCCGGATGTGCTCCCGTTCGCAGAACTCCTTCATGGCACCCTTGGACAAATTGGTACCATTATCTGTGATGATACTATGTGGAAAGCCAAACCGGAAAATCACTTTTTGGATGAACTGAACCGCCGTGGCCGCATCACACTTGCTAACAGGTTCTGCCTCCACCCACTTTGTAAACTTGTCAACCGCCACTAGGAGGTGGGTCTTCTTATCCTTGGACCTTTTGAAAGGCCCAACCATATCCAGCCCCCAAGTCGCAAACGGCCAAATAATTGGAATCATTCTCAATTCTTGATCCGGCACATGAGCACGTCTTGAAAACTTTTGGCAACCGTCACATCGTCTGACCAGATCCTCCGCATCAGCATGAGTAGTTAACCAATAGAAGCCATGGCGAAACGCTTTAGCCACCAAAGATTTTGAACCGGCGTGGTGACCACAATCTCCTTCGTGGATCTCACACAAAATTTCACAGCCTTCTTCAGGAGACACACAGCGTTCAAACGCCCCTGATACACTGCAATGATGCAACTCACCATTGACAATAGTCATGGACTTGGACCGCCGGATTATCTGTCGGGCCAGAGTCTCATCCTCTGGTAACTCGCCCCAGTTCATGTACGCTAGGTAAGGAAGCGTCCAATCCGGAATGACATGAAGAGCTCCCACCAATTGAGCCTCCGGATCAGGAATAGCCAAAATCCGCTTCACCAGGGAGCTTGACCGACGGGTTGTGCAGCACATCCAGAAAAACATTGGGCGCAACCGGTTTGCGCTGAGAGCCCAGCCGGCTTAAAGCGTCCGCCGCTTCATTCTTCCGTCGGTCCACGTGGTCCACCTAATAGCCTTTAAAGTGACCTGCAACAATATCCACCTCATGACGATATGCTGCCATGAGTGGGTCCTTGGAATCCCAAGTGCCAGATACTTGTTGAGCCACGAGGTCCGAGTCACCGAAGCACTTAACTCGACTTAGATTCATCTCCTTAGCCATCCGGAGACCATGGAGCAAGGCTTCATACTCAGCTGCATTGTTAGTACAAGGGAACATTAAGCGGAGAACGTAACAAAACTTATCACCTCGTGGGGAAGTTAATATGACTCCAGCACCCGAGCCTTCCAATTGCCTGGATCCGTCAAAATGGATGGTCCAATACGTATGATCTGGCTTTTCTTCCGGTGCTTGCAGTTCCGTCCAATCATTGATGAAATCAACAAGTGCTTGAGACTTAACCGCCGTCCGAGGCACATACTTCAACCCGTGCGCCCCAAGCTCTATAGCCCACTTGGCAATCCGGCCAGTCGCTTCCCGGTTCTGGATGATATCCCCCAAGGGAGCAGAACTGACCACCGTAATGGGGTGCCCTTGGAAGTATTGCTTGAGCTTCCGGCTTGCCATAAAAACTCCATATACCAGCTTCTGCCAATGCGGATACCTTTGCTTGGACTCAATGAGCACCTCGCTGATATAATAGACCGGACGTTGAACCGGATGCTCCTTGCCTGCCTCTTTCCGCTCCACCACAATAGCCACACTAACCGCATGAGCATTAGCAGCAACATATAGCAGCAACGGCTCCTTGTCCATGGGAGCGGCGAGCACAGGTGGATTGGCCAATTGCCGCTTTAAGTCCTCAAATGCTTTGTCGGCAGCAGAACTCCAGACGAATTGATTCGTCTTCTTCAACATCTGATACAAAGGGATTGCCTTCTCACCAAGGCGGCTGATAAACCGGTTTAACGCGGCAATCCGGCCTGCCAGGCGTTGAACATCGTTGATACACTTTGGTTTAGCCAGGGAGGTGATGGCTGTGATCTTCTCCAGATTAGCCTCGATTCCCCTGTTGGACACCAGAAAACCCAATAACTTGCCCGCCGGTACACCAAAGACACACTTGGCCGGATTAAGCATCATCTTGTACATCCTCAGGTTATCAAAGGTTTCCTTCAAGTCGTCAACCAGAGTCTCCTTCCCCCTTGACTTAACCACGATATCATCCACGTAAGCATGTACATTACGGCCAATCTGCTTGTGAAGACAATTTTGTACACACCGTTGATAAGTTTCCTGGGAACTCTTGAGCCCAAAGGGCATAGACACATAGCAGAAGGCTCCAAAGGGAGTTATGAATGCCGTCTTCTCCTGGTCCTTAACTGCCATTTTGATCTGATGATAGCCAGAATATGCATCCAAAAAACTCAAACGCTCACAACCCGCCGTAGCATCAATAATTTGATCAATACGGGGGAGGGCAAAAGGATCTGCTGGATAAGCCTTATTAAGATCTGTGTAATCCACACACATGCGCCAGGTGACATTTTTCTTAAGGACCAGCACCGGATTGGCAAGCCACTCAGGGTGGAAAACTTCAATAATAAAGCCAGCTGCTAAGAGCCTAGCTACCTCTTCTCCAATCGCCTTGCGTCTTTCTTCGTTAAACCGGCGGAGGAACTGTTTCACCCGTTTGTATTTAGGATCCACATTAAGGGTGTGCTCAGCGAGTTGCCTCGATACACCTGGCATGTCAGAGGGCTTCCATGCAAAAATGTCCCGATTCTCATGGATGAACTCGATGAGCGCACTTTCCTATTTCGGATCCAAGTTGGCACTGATGCTGAACTGCTTGGACGAATCGCCAGGCACGAAGTCAACAAGCTTAGTTTCAGATGCCGATTTGAACTTTAGGGCTGGATCATGCTCTTTAGTTGGCTTCTTTAATGGAGTCATGTCCACCGGATCAACATTGTCCTTATAATACTTCAGCTCCTCGGTGGCACAAACCGACTCTGCGTAGGCCGCATCTCCTTCCTCGCACTCCAAAGCGATTTTACGGCTTCCGTGAACCGTTATTGTCCCCTTGTGACCCGACATCTTGAGCTGCAAATACACATAACAGGGCCGTGCCATAAACTTGGCGTAGGCCGGTCACCCAAACAGGGCGTGATATGGACTTTGGATTTTCACCACTTCAAACGTCAATGTTTCTGACCTGGAATCATGATCATCTCCAAAAGCCACTTCCAGAGCTATCTTACCAACAGGATATGCTGACTTGCCAGGTACCACACCGTGGAACACCGTATTGGACGGTTTGAGATTTTCATTTGTTAGTCCCATACGACAGAAGGTCTCATAGTACAAGATATTAATGCTGCTCCCTCCATCCATGAGCACCTTGGTGAACTTGTAACCTCCCACCTGAGGCACTACCACCAGAGCCAACTGACCCGGATTATCAACCTGGGGAGGGTGATCCTCTCTGCTCCATATGATTGACTGTTCAGACCAACGTAGATAATAGGGCACGGCCGGTTCAACAGAGTTGACTGCCCGCCTCTGAACCTTCCGGTCTCGCTTGTCCAAGCTAGTGGTGAAAACATGGTACTGCCCACTATTCAACTGCTTTGGGTTGCTCTGGTAACCCGACTGTTGCTGCTGCTGGTTGTAACCACCCTGGTTGTTCTGATTATTTTGATTGTTATGTCTGCCCGGATTACCATTAAATCCTGAACCGGAATTTCCTCCTCCGTATCCTGGCCCGGATCCTGAGCCACCGCCGGAGCCGTGATCATACCGGAAAGCATTAGAATTCTTGAACTCCTGCATAATGAAGCAATCCTTCCAAAGGTGGTTTGCTGGCACCTCCTTCGTCCCATGCTTTGGACAGGGCTGGTTCAATAGATAATTTAAGCGGTCTGGGTTAGGGTTAGGCGCTCCACCGCGATTCGGCGGTTTACCCTTGCATCGCTGACCCTTGTCCTGCGCGTTGGTATTAGCCACAAAGTCCATGTTGCCATCCGCTTTACGCTTGCCTCCGTTACCGTTACCTGCCGAGTGGTGCTGTTGACCTTTGGAGTTGCTGTTCTTCTTTCCCTTCCCTGTCTTGTCATCATCAGACTCGGGATCCTTGGTACTATCAGAATCAGCATACTTTACCAAGGCAGCCATGAGGGTCCCCATGTCAGTGTAATGGCGCTTCATCCGTCCTAATTTCAGCTTTAGGGGCCCAAACCGGCAATTGCCTTCTAGGGTTATAACCGCGGTGTCAGCGTTGATGCGGTCTGATGAATGCAGAACCTGCGAGACCCGGCGCACCCAATGAGTCGTCGATTCTCCTTCCTCCTGGACACAGGCAGCTAAGTCCACTATCGACATAGGCTGCTTACATGTATCCTTGAAATTACTGATAAACCGGGCTCGTAATTGGGCCCATGAACTGATAGAATTGGCCGGTAAGCTTTTTAACCAAGTACGGGCCGTTCCTTCGAGCATCATGGTGAAGTACTTCGCACATGCCGCATCATCCACATCAAGCATTTCCATGGCCATCTCATAGCTCTCCACCCATGTCTCTGGAGGTTGATCCGCCGTGTAATTTGGTACCTTGCGCGGGCCTTTGAAATCCTTGGGCAGGCACACATTGCGTAGAGTGGGGACAAGGCAAGGCACCCCCAAAGAACTAGAAGTAACACCAGGTTCGACCGAGATAGTTGGACGAACCGGCGTAAGCTGCCGAGCCTGATACTGTACAGCTAACTCGGCCTCCCTGCGCGCTCGGGCCCGGTCCACCACTTCCTGAGCGTTATCAGCACCACCCGCCGGGTTGTTGCCGCGGGGTGCTCCACGTCGTTCATTACTTGACACTGTCGGTTCATCCATACGCCTGCTATAGCTCTGGCTTGGACGAGGGGTCGAGTGGATCCGGTCGCGGCTGCACGAGTATGCTTCCTGTTGGACCAAAGCTGTCCTAAGAAGCTCCTTGACCCGTCGCGTCTCTACCGCCTGCGGTGAGTCACCTTCAATTGGAATGGCCTCCAGCCGTGTAGCGGTGGCAACGAGATTGTCCATCGGGTTGGAGTAGTGACCCGGAGGTGTTGAAACAGCCTGAGGTATAACAGTGTTTTGACGAGGCAGATCCATCAGACGGGGCTGAACCGGCGCGCCGGTCCCAGGAGCTTCCGCCCAATTTACCTCCAGCGGATCAGTGGTTCCTGCTCCTAGGGTGTTGAAAAGGTCTCTGGCCTCGAAAACCGAAGGCAGACGGGATCGGTACTTCCTCTTCATGACTTCATGCGACGCGTTCTGGTCCAACATGAGCCTGTAGGCTTGTGCGTCTAAAGCGGCCCGCTCTGCGGTCATCCTGGCATTCTCAGCTGCCAGGTCCGCCTTGGCCTGGGTGATCTGTTCCTTCACCTTTGCAATCTCCGCGTTGTGGACGTCCTGATCCGCCGGGTTAGCTTCTGCCATAAGCACAGCCAATGCATCAAATAGATCTGATAGAACTTGAACCGGCGGGCGTACAGAGCTTCCTGCCCCGGCAGCCATCGCCTCTACTGAACCGGAGGTTATTGGCGCAGCGGTCGAAGAATGAAGCGCTACTTGTGTGCCGGCCATGAATATTCCAACTCGGTTGGGTAGATCAGAGGGGTCCGGAATACTGTTGCCATCGGAACAGCCCCCAATCCGGCCATCTTGTAGCTGATATAGAGATTCGGTTTCTCCGGTTGATGACTCGTCGCCGGAATACACGACGGTCTCTCCGCAAGATTCCGATCCATCCTCATAACTTCCTCCATGGATGACTCCCACGAAGGCACGCTTCACGGCCGGTTTAGCGGATCGCGCACGCTGAGCCGTTTCGACGAGGTCGGTGCAGATGTCCAGCTCAGGGCCCGGTTCACCGACCTTGCCGATGAAAACGTGTATGCCATCAAAGGGGACCCGGTACCCATACTCAACTGAGCCGGCCTCGGGGCCCCAGCCTGCATCATCGATGTAGAGCTTGCCGCGACGACTCTTAGTCATCCGGCCCACAGCGTAGCTCTCGAGTCCTTCAAAGCGGCCCTCCAAGAACTTGAAACCATCGTGCGATAGCCCCACGGTGGGCGCCAACGGTGTGTTGATTTTGTTTCAACTAGATGCGTGAACATGTGCCAAGTCAAGCCACTCGAATCGTTCAAAAGAGGATACCACCCTATCATACCACATCACAACCATTTGAATAGCATGTTGTAACATCCCAAATTTTCAATTTGGAATGTTATACATTAGGTCATCATGCATATCATATTTTATCTCAAGGACCCACGGAGAGAGTTGGGGATTTCATTATTTACATATTTGAGTTTTCTCAAATTATGTAAACAGGATCATTTGATTTTATTTATTTTATCATCAATTATTTCTATTACAAAAATCCGAGAGAGGGAATAAAATGACTTTCCCAAAATATAGTAATATTGAGGATTTAATAAAAAAATCAAATAAGATTTATTTCGGAGTTTTTCGGTATTTTTAATTGAATTTAGGAAAAATGCGCGTTTTTCAAAGTTGTAGTTTGGGCCGAGATAAATGTTCACTTTATCGGGCTTGATTTTAGAAGTCCGGGAAAATTTATTTCAGGATTTTTGGAGTCCGTTTAGTATTTCTTTTTATTTTTCTTCCGAGCTGAATTATTTAAAAAAAAAAGCGGAATCGACTATGGGCCGTACTCGGCCAGGACACCGCCGGCCGAGGCCTTTATAAGCCGCCGCCCCGGGGCCCGAAAAGCCCAGCCGCCTAGCCCCAAACCCTAGCGCGCCCCAGCCGCCGCCGCCGGAGCCGCGCGTCGCCCGAGGTTCGCCGCCCTCGAAATCCGTGCCATTTTTTTTAAAAAAAATTCCCTGTTCGTCGTTTTCTTTTTTGTCAGATTTTTCCGCGGTTATTTTCTGATCGCGATTTCTGATCTGATTTTCGTTTTAGTATAACTTTTCGCTCGTTTATCGGAATCAGGCGATTCAAGCGCCTGGAGTTTCGTCTCGAAACCCTCTTTCCGAATAATCAACTTAAACAAGTTTTTGCTACTGTAAAATTTGACTTAGATCCAGATTACTAGAACGAAGTTGTTTTCTTTCGCCGTTTGATTTCTTTTGCTTCGTTCGATTTGATTCTTTTTGCAAACCAGGGTTCTTAAGTTGAACTTTCTGGTTAGATCTTCTATTTGAGTTTTACCTGTGCATTAGATGAGTACTTATTGTATGCTTGTTGTTTGTCTGCGATAGAATACCCGGAGTGCGCCGCATGTTACTTTGAAACTCTAGGTTTCGCGGATCATCAGCAAGGCAAGTAACACTTTGATCATACCTTTTCTACAACCCAGTTTTATTGCAATAGATCAATCCTCACAAATTGCATGATTAGGATCTAATTAAATTGTGGGATGGGAAGTAGATGAGGTAGTACCTATTACCTGTTTATTATCAAACCTTTGTGAGTTATATCTACGTTTGCTTATTATTCCATGCTATGCTAGTAGACGTGGATTGGGTGAGTGATATCCATGACAGATGTGAGATTGTTAATTAATGGTTTACTTAAGGTGGCAACTTAAACACACATCTGGGTGGATTGAGGCACCTGGGTATTCCAGGACTTGCCTGTTTTTCTTTGGACCGCCACCCAGGCTCAAAGGGATCATGAGATTATTCATACTAGAAACTTCCGTGTGCAGCCACAAGCCATTATGGGCTCTGGCATAGTTGATTAAGTTGTGCGAACTCTTATAGTGGTAGACTAGCATATGTAGGGGATGTAGGTGGTACGGTCTACCCGATCGTAAGGTGCTAGCGCTTCTGAAATACTATGTCTCGGTCATCCGTTTCTCAAACACCATGTAGTGCGAGAAATCCAACGGAGGCGATCGAGTCTTGTGGGGAAAAGTGCGCAAACCTCTGTAGAGTGTATAAACTAATCATGATTAGCTGTGTCCCCGGTTATGGACATCTTGAGTATCTAGTACCTGGATTATCATGTGAATCTCAACATGTTACCCTAAAGTTAATTTTGTTGGGTTTTAATGATGTTACTTTAATTGGGATTGAGAATGCTGTCAACCATTCTCAATGTTTAACAACCACCATGATAGTAATGAATTTTATTCCTTTGAAGTAGGAAAAAATTGGCTTTACGCAAAAACTATAACCATAGAGCTTTCCACCAGCCAAATATGCATATAGTATAGCTGTTGCATTCCATTACTCTCTATGTGTTACCTTGCCAGCATATTCCATGTGCTGACCCGTTCTCGGGCTGCAACGTTAATGTTGCAGACTTTTTAGACGACGATTAAGGAGTTTTTAGGTCGTGGTTCTATACTCAGTGATGCCGTTGGAGTTGATGGACTCACTTATCTTCCAAGCCTTCCGCTGTTATCGTCACTAGATGGCCTTAAGCCATATTTATTGTAATAAGTTCTCTTTTGAGACACTCGATGTAGTAAGTGTGTGATTGCTACTCTGATATAAATCCTTCGAGTACTGTGTGGTGTCAGCATTACTGATCCAGGGATGACACCGGAGCACAGAGATCAGACTGTTTGAGGTCTGGTCGCTACACATGTTGGCACGCAAGGTAAACCATTATAAACTCCTAGCTAATTAAGCATGGCATAAGCAACTATAATCTCTAATTGTCATAGCAAACATGTTTATTCATAATATGCTGAATCAGGAACGATGAACTAATAATATTTACAAAAACAAGAGAGGTTGAGTTCATACCAGCTTTTGTCATCTCAATAAGTTCATCATATAATCATCATTATTGCCTTTCACTTGCACGACCGAATAGTGTGGATAATAATAATGGTGCACGTGCAATGGACTAAGCTGGAATCTGCAGGCATTCGATTCAAGAGAGAAGACAAGGTAATATGGGCTCTTTTGTCAGATCAACAATAATGTATATAAGAGCCACTTTAACCTTTTAATCATGGTCTTCTCCTCTCGACCCCCAAAGGAAAGAAAATAAATAAAACTATTTACACAAGAAAGCTCCCAACAAACAAAAGAAGAACGAGAAATCTTTTTGGGTTTTCTTTTTAATTACTACTACTATAGGCATGGAATGTAAACTAGCTAAAAGCTACAAGTAATTTTTTGTTTGGTTTTCTAAGGTTTATCAAACACACAAGAAGAAAGAATAAAAAGGGAAAATAAACTAGCATGAATGATACAATGAAAAAGTATGAGCACCGACAACTAGCAATGAGTGTGTGAACATGAATGTAATGTCGGTGAGAAATACATACTCCCCCAAGCTTAGGCTTTTGGCCTAAGTTGGTCTATGGCCACGGCTGGCCTGGCGGATATCCAAAGTAATAGTTGGGGTCGTACTGTGAAGAAGCCTCAGATTGCCGCTGGTTGGCAATCACCTCCGGATCCCACTAGTAATCAGACTGTCGTGGAGGATCAAATTGTGGTTCCGGCTCTAGCTCTATAGCTGACGTAGGGTTCCGGTAGGCGTGAATGGCCTCCAACGGAACAAGGTACTTGCATGCAGATAAATCAAACAAGGAAGGAGCAGGCAAGGTAATAGTCTCAGGATGATTTTTACCAAATATTGATTTGTACTTAAGCGTCTTTTCCTTATTCTCAACGATAAAATCATGTGCTACCATACTCTTATAGTCTAGAAAAATAGGAGGCATCAACTTATCTTCCTTCTCATGATGCCTAATAGGTATATTAAAATGTGAAGCGAGGCGCGAGGCAAAGATGCCTCCAAGGACGGGGCCCTTAGTATGGTTAAGATTTAACCGCTTTGCAACAATAGCACCCATACTAAATGTGTCATCATGAAATAAGGCATGGAACAAAATAACAATATCAGGGGCAATCAGGTTTCCACAGTTTCCGCGCCCAATTAAGCATCTACTAGCAAATATAGCAAAGTAACGTAGAACAGGAAAGTGTATGCTAGTAATTTGTGCGTCAAAAACCTTCCTCGTTTCCCCTACAACAATGGTATCAACAAACCCATCCACATCCTCACGATGTGGTTCCTCTACACTGCCCTCAAAAGGGATCAAACAAATCCGACAAAAGTCACGAAGTGACATCTCCTTATGCTCATCATATAAATAAAAATCCACCGAAAGTGGTGAGCTCCTAACATGGAAATGAAAGTTTTGCACAAAGATATTGGTGAATAAGAGATACTGTTCGTGTTGGTCGTGGAGGAAGGCGGTGAGGCCTGCATTCTCAGCCAATTCATAGAAATCATCATAAATCCCGGCTACTCTCAAGAAATTATCACAAGGCCATTCACACGGCCGAACCTACGTGGTATGAGGGAGATTATACTTGGGCTTCTTATTCTCTTCACTTTGCTTATCCCTCGAGCTTCGGCTCGATGAGCCCCTCAAAAATCTCTTCAACTTTTTCTGAAAATTTCTGAAATTTTTAGTAACTTCAAAATAAAAGTGAACCAAACTCAACAAAATTGATAGCAACTACTCCTACAAGTGCTTAGAGACAATATCATGCATCAAAACTACTTTTGACCACATAAATTTGACATGCAAGCTCAAGAATAGGGTCACCTAAGCAGAAAAAATATGCAATGAATAAAGCACTAGAATAAAAACTAATTGGACCATTGGAGGAGTCACATACCAAAGAATAATCCCTCAAAGCAGTTTTGTGAATGGAGCTTTGAGCAAGGAGATCGAAAATCGCAGCAAAATGAGCTAGAACTCGTGCTTGAGCTGGTTGGTGATTTTTTTGGGAGGAAGAAGGAGTGTGTGGTGGCTGGAATAAGTGGAGGGGAGCCACCGTGGGCCCACGAGGCAGGGGGCGCGCCCGGGGGATAGGGCGCACCCTGGACCCTCATGGCCAGGTGCTTGCTCCCCCTGCTGTGTTCTTAGTGCCAGATATTCTCAAATATTTTAGAAAAAAATCATATTTAATTTTCAGGGCATTTGGAGAACTTTTATTTTTGGGGTATTTTTTATTGCATGGATAATTTAGAAACAGACAGAAAAAATACTATTTTTGCTTTATTTAATATAATAACAGAAAGTAAAAAGAGGGTACAGAGAGTTGTGTTTTCTAAATTCATCCATCTCATGCTCATCAAAAGGAATCCACTAACAAGGTTGATCAGGTCTTATTAACAAACTCATTTCGAGTAACATGGAACCGGAGAATTTTCGAATAACCCTAGGTTACCTCAACAGGGATATGCACATCCCCAACAATAAGAATATCATATTTCTTCTTGACAGTAGGTAGAGGAAATTCAAAACCTCCAAAAATAATCGATGGAATTTTCCAATAGAGTTTATACTATGAACTTGAGGTTGTTTCCTCGGAAAGTGTACCGTATGCTCATTGCCATTAACATGAAAAGTGACGTTGCCTTTGGTGCAATCAATAACAGCCCCTGCAGTATTCAAAAGGGGTCTTCCAAGAATAATAGACATACTATCGTCCTCGGGAATATCAAGAATAACAAAGTCCGTTAAAATAGTAACATTTGCAGCCACAATAGGCACATCCTCACAAATACCGACATGTATAGCAGTTGATTTATCAGCCATTTGCAAAGATATTTCAGTAGGTGTCAACTTATTCAAATCAGGTCTACGATATAAAGAGAGAGGCATAACACTAACACCGGCTCCAAGATCACATAAATCAGTTTTAACATAGTTTCTTTTAATGGAGCATGGTATAGTTGGTACTCCTGGATCTCCAAGTTTCTTTGGTATTCCACCCTTAAAAGTATAATTAGCAAGCATGGTGGAAATTTCAGCTTTCGGTATCTTCCTTTTATTTGTAACAATTTCCTTCATGTACTTAGCATAAGGATTCATTTTAAGCATATCAGTTAATTGCATACGCAAAAAGATAGGTCTAATCATTTCAGCAAAGAGCTCAAAATCCTCATCATCCTTTTTCTTGGATAGTTTGGGAGGAAAAGGCATGGGTTTCTGAACCCATGGTTCTCTTTCCTTACCGTGCTTCCTAGCAACAAAGTCTCTCTTATCATAACGTTGATTCTTTGATTGTGGGTTATCGAGATCAACAACAGGTTCAGTTTCTACCTCATTATCATTGCTAGGTTGAGCATCAACATGAACATCATCATTAACATTATCACTAGGTTCATGTTCATTAACAGATTGGGTTTCAGCATCAGAAATAGAAATATCATTGGAATTCTCAGGTGTGTCTACAACAGGTTCACTAGAAGCATGCGAAGTCCTATCATTTTTCCTTTTTCTTCTTATTAGAAGGACTAGTTGCATCTACATTATTTCTCTGAGAATCTTGCTCAATTCTCTTAGGATAGCCCTCAGGATACAAAGGTTCCTGAGTCATTTTACCACCTCTAGTCATAACTCTAACAGCAAAATCATTGTTTTTACTATCCAATTCACTGAGCAAATCATTCTGAGATTTAAGTACTTGTTCTACTTGAGTGGTAATCATAGAAGCATGTTTACTAATAAGTTTTAGTTCACCTTTAACATTAGCCATATAATCACTCAAGTGTTCAATCATATAAGCATTATGTTTCAATTGTCTACCAACATAAGCATTAAAATCTTCTTGCTTAACCATAAAGTTATCAAACTCATCTAAGCATTGGCTAGCAAACTTAGTAGGAGGTATTTCATCTTTATCATATCTATAGAGATAATTTACCTTTTATCGTGGGTTTGTCACGACAGATGTCCTTGTGAAAGGACTTAGTCGTGGAGCCATCGCTACGGGTTAGCTCAAAGGGGTTAAACCGGACAAGGGGACACGGGGATTCTATACTAGTTCGGCCCCTTCAAGGAAGGTAAAAGCCTACGTCTAGTTGTGATTGGTATTGCTAGGGTTTCGAAGGCCAGGGAGCGAATCCGCTGTGTGGCTCTCGAGTTGTTGTCTCTCCCTAAACCGCTGCCGGGTCGTCCCTTTATATACATAGGTTGACGCCCGCCAGGCTATAGAGTCCCGAAGCCGGATTATAAACGTGTCCGGTTCGGTCTCTATCCTTCCTATCTTACAATACAAGTTACATGACTAGGTCGGTTTACATTTACAGGCTTTAACCCGCCTTTGGGCTTTTGGGACTTCGTGAAGCGCCATCATCCTTGCATCTTCATGGGATTCTAATCTTCAAGGAGTTAACCCGGCTACACCTGGCCGGTTTACATCCAATAGTAATATCCCCAACATTAGGCCCAAGATTGGTTTGAACTTGTTCATGGCAATCTTCTACACTTAGAAAAATTCCTCCCTCATATCTTCACCTTAATCTTGTAAACTGCCGTGACGTCATACTTCAAGATTATGATAAACCGCCCTGACGTCATCCATCCGTTGATGTCAAAGATTACCTCCATTTAATGTGTATTCAGTCACCGAGGCGACACCTTTATTAACTTATCCATTTTTGGGCTCCTCGATTCCCGTACTTGCCGTTTCATCGCTTCGCCTTATAAATAGGGGCAGAGGACCCCTTTATTTTCCTTCCGCTATCCTTTCCTCCATTCTTCTTCCTTGCGACGTCTCCGCACCTGAGCGCCGCCGTCATCGTCCAGCCTCGCCTCTGCTTCACCGTCGGCCGCTGCATCGACCTGTTCGAACCAGAATTCCGTAGCACCCCTCCGCCGCTTCCGCGACCACAGTAAGTCCTCCCCCTTCATTTCTAGATCCATTAGGGTTTCCCTGCTCTTCGCGGTTCTTGAAGTTCATCGGAGATTTTGGTGCTGTTCTTCCTTGGCCTATAGATGAATACTTTGTACTTATCATATCCCTTGCCGTGATTAATCTTCTGTTACCCTCACAAATCCTTATGCGCAAAGAACTGTTGTAGTCCTTCATAAACTGTTTTGGGTCTTACCCTTTTTAGGTCGAAATATTTTGCTTTTATGTCTTACCTTAGATTCGAAATTTTTATATATCTTTGTGAAATCTGTTTCTCCACACACCAACATAGGCGGTTTAACTTTGCATAATCAATCTGTACCATTAGCCCTCTGATAAACCGGAGGAGCCCTTTGCCTTCATAGTTATACTCCGGTTTAACAGCGTCTGAGTACCCCTGCCCTGGTATTACCTTTTTTCCCTTATTGCATTGGTCTCCGGTTTATGCCATTTCGCATATCAGTACGTTTCTTACTCCATTGTATCTTGCATATCATCATGCGTGATTTATAAACCGGCCTTTCATTTTCAGCTTGTTTGTTTCGCAATGGCCAAACAATTCACTGCTTGCAACTGGTTCCCGGGTCACTGAAACTCAGCTAAATGAGATGGTTAGCATCGGCTCCTTGCCTAAGAGAACTGGAATTAAATGGCGAGTTCCAGGAATAGAAAATCCTCCGACCCCAAGGCAGGGCGAGGTGGTGGTCTTTGTTGACCACATAAGCCGTGGCTTCAAACCGCCAGGATCAAAGTTTTACTGGGATGTGCTTGCCAATTTCCAACTCCATCCCCAAGATATTGGGCCAAATTCAGTATCCAACCTATGCAACTTCCAAGTCTTCTGTGAAGCATACTTACAGGAAGAACCAACTGTAGAACTGTTCCGGGATTTCTTTCACTTAAACTGGCGCACAGAGTTTGTGAATGGCCCGAATACAGAACTTGGTTGTGTCTCGATTCAAAAGCGGAAAGAAGTTAAATTTCCTCATGCCAAACATCATAGCCACCCAAAAGAATGGAACCAAACTTGGTTTTATTGCAGAGACACTTCGCCTGAAGACGAAAATCCCCTTACAGGCTTTCGTGATCACCGGCTTTCCAATACCCATCCGATGCCGCAACGCTTGAGCTCCGCCGAAAGGGCGAAATATGCCCCTCAACTCGCCAAACTCCGGGCCTTTATGGCCAATGGTTTAACAAGTGTGGATTTCGTGCGCTGTTGGATATCTTGGAGCATCTTGCCTCTAAGCCTGTGTCCCGGTTTAATGTGTGAATATACCGGTGAGGTTGAGGACCCTCAACGCCATTGCAACCTTCAATTATCTGATGAAGAAGTCACTGAAGGTGTAAAGAAAATTCTGAATGAATTGGAACTGGCCTGTAGTCAAACCGGTTTGAGTCCCTTTTATGCCAAGAACAAACCACCTGCTGTAAGCATTATACTTCCTTTTCATCTTTAATATTTTTATCTTGTGCAACCTGTAATCCTTCTTTTGTGTATGTATGTATAGGGTGATGACCCCTTCTGGAAATGGAAAACCATAGAAAAAGCGGTCAAAGCATCTCGCCCAAAAACCAAAGCCGTCAAACGAACGTCAAAACGGAAAACGGCTGACCGGATCAACATGGAGCTTGACGATGACACTAATGATCCGGAAGTTGAGGTAGAACTTGACTCACTTGGCTCTGTTTTCATGCATCTCATTAACAATGATCTTCCTCAGGAGAACGCATAAGCTAGTCAAGCTGATGATGTAGAGGTAATTACCGTTTCCTCCGGTTTAGACTCTATGCCAACACAAAAAACCCGCCAAGCAGTCCGGAAAGTAAGCTTTTCTCATCCTCTTGCTCACTTGGATCGAACATTTATTTTGAAGACTCAGCAGCATGAAGCTCGCCGGACAACCCGGCACAGTGGCCAACATGTCACTTTAGCCGGTTTACCTGATACCCCGGTTCGGAAGCGCTGGTGTGAGGTCTCCCCTTCTCCTGACCATTCTTACCCCCAAGGTAGGTTATTTCAGACAACCTCTTAATCCATCCGATTCAAATTATCAGGTGACACCTCCCTCATCATCTGGAGAGTCAACAGCAACTCAACTCCTGTTGGGGAACGTAGCAGAAATTCAAAATTTTCTACGCATCACCAAGATCAATCTATGGAGTCATCTAGCAACGAGGGAGGAGTGGATCTACATACCCTTGTAGATCGCGCGCGGAAGCGTTCAAGAGAACGAGGTTGATGGAGTCGTACTCGTCGTGATCCAAATCACCGATGATCCTAGCGCCGAACGGACGGCACCTCCGTGTTCAACACATGTACGGAGCAGCGACGTCTCCTCCTTCTTGATCCAGCAAGGGGGAAGGAGAGGTTGATGGAGATCCAGCAGCACGACGGCGTGGTGGTGGAAGTAGCGGGATTCCAACAGGGCTTCGCCAAGCGCTGCGGGGGGAGGGAGATGTGTCATGGGAGGGAGAGGGAGGCGCCAGGGCTTAGGTGTTGCTTCCCTCCCTTCCCCCCACTATATATAGGGCCAAGGGAGAGGGGGGGCTCAGCCTTCGCCCTTCCTCCAAGGAAGGGTGCGGCCAGGGAGGAGTCCATCCTCCCCAAGGCACCTAGGAGGTGCCTTCCCCCTTTAGGACTCTTCCTTTCCCTTATCTCTTGGCGCATGGGCCTCTTGGGGCTGGTGTCCTTGGCCCATATAGGCCAAGGCGCACACCCCTACAGCCCATGTGGCCCCCGGGGCAGGTGGACCCCCGGACCCCTTTCGGCACTCCCGGTACAATACCGATAATGTGCGAAACTTTTCTGGCGACCAAAACAAGACTTCCCATATATAAATCTTTACCTCCGGACCATTCCAGAACTCCTCGTGACGTCCAGGATCTCATCCGGGACTCCGAACAACTTTCAGGTTACCGCATACTAATATCTCTATAACCCTAGCGTCACCGAACCTTAAGTGTGTAAGACCCTACGGGTTCGGGAGACATGCAGACATGACCGAGATGACTCTCCGGTCAATAACCAACAGCGGGATCTGGATACCCATGTTGGCTCCCACATGTTCCACGATGATCTCATCGGATGAACCACGATGTCAAGGACTTAATCAATCCCGTATACAATTCCCTTTGTCTAGCGGTACGATACTTGCCCGAGATTCGATCGTCGGTATCCCGACACCTTGTTCAATCTCGTTACCTGCAAGTCTCTTTACTCGTTTCGTAACACATCATCCCGCGATCAACTCCTTGATCACATTGTGCACATTATGATGATGTCCTACCGACTGGGCCCAGAGATACCTCTCCGTTTACACGGAGTGACAAATCCCAGTCTCGATTCGTGCCAATCCAACAGACACTTTCGGAGATACCTGTAGTGTACCTTTATAGCCACCCAGTTACGTTGTGACGTTTGGCACACCCAAAGCACTCCTACGGTATCCGGGAGTTGCACAATCTCATGGTCTAAGGAAATGATACTTGACATTAGAAAAGCTTTAGCATATGAACTACATGATCTTGTGCTAGGCTTAGGATTGGGTCTTTGTCCATCACATCATTCTCCTAATGATGTGATCTCGTTATCAATGACATCCAATGCCCATGGTTAGGAAACCGTAACCATCTATTGATTAACGAGCTAGTCAACTAGAGGCTTACTAGGGACATGGTGTTGTCTATGTATCCACACATGTATCTGAGTTTCCTATCAATACAATTCTAGCATGGATAATAAACGATTGTCATGAACAAGGAAATATAATAACAATCAATTTATTATTGCCTCTAGGGCATATTTCCAACAGTCTCCCACTTGCACTAGAGTCAATAATCCAGTTCACATCGCTATGTGACTAACACTCATGGTCACATCCCCATGTGACTAACACCCAAAGAGTTTACTAGAGTCAATAATCTAGTTCACATTACCATGTGATTAACACTCGATGAGTTCTGGGTTTGATCATGTTATGCTTGTGAGAGATGTTATGGTCAACGGGTCTGAATCTTTCAGATCCGTATGTACTTCGCAAATTTCTATGTCATCTTGTAGATGCAACTACTACGCTACATTTGGAGCTATTCCAAATAACTGTTCTACTATACGAATCCAGTTTACTACTTTAAGTCTTAACTTCATACCTTACAACTCAGGCAAGAACTCCTTCTTTGACTGGTCCATCTTGAACACCTTCAAGATCATGTCAAGGTATGTGCTCATTTGAAAGTACCATTAAGAATTTTGATCTATCCTTATAGATCTTGATGCTCAATGTTCAAGTAGCTTAATCCAGGCTTTCCATTGAAAAATACTTTCCAAATAACCCTATATGCTTTCCAGAAATTCTACATCATTTCTGATCAACAATATGTCAACATATATTTATCAGAAATTCTATAGTGCTCCCACTCACTTCTTTGTAAATACAAGTTTCTCATAAACTTTGTATACACCCAAAACTTTGATCATCTTATCAAAGCATACATTCCAACTCCGAGATGCTTACTCCAGTCCTTAGAAGGATTGCTGGAGCTTTGCATACTTATTAGCATCTTTCAGGATTAACAAAACCTTCCGGTTGTATCACATACAACCTTTCCTCAAAAATCGTCGAGGAAACAATGGTTTTTTGGCATCCTATCTGCAAGATTTCACAAATAATGCAGTAATTGCTAATATAATTCCAACAGACTCTTAGCATCGCTACGAGTGAGAAAGTCTCATCGCAGTCAACTCCTTGAACTTGTCGGAACGACAAGTCGAGCTTTCTTAATGGTGATACCTACCATCATTGTCCGTCTTCCTTTTAAAATCCATCTGTACTCAATAGCATTACGACCATCGAGCCGTTCTGCCAAAGTCTACACTTTGTTTTCATACATGGATCCTCTCTCGGATTTTATGGCCTCGAGCCATTTATCGGAATCCGGGCCCACCATCGCTTCTCCATAGCTCGTAGGTTCATTGTTGTCTAGCAACATGAGTTCCAAGACAGGATTACGTACCACTCTGAAGTAGTATGCATCCTTGTCATCCCACGAGGTTTGGTAGTGACTTGATCTGAAGTTTCATGATCACTATCATAAGCTTCCACTTCAATTGGTGTAGGTGCCACAGGAATAACTCCCTGTGCTCTGCCACACACTAGTTGAAGAGACGGTTCAATAACCTCATGAAGTCTCCACCATCCTCCCACTCAATTCTTTCGAGAGAAACTTTTCCTTGAGAAAGGACCCGATTCTAGAAACAATCCCTTATTGCTTTCGAATCTGAGACAGGAGGTATACCCAACTGTTTCAGGTGTCCTATGAAGATGCATTTATCCGCTTTGGGTTCGAGCTTATCAGCCTGAAACTTTTTCACATAAGCGTCGCAGCCCCAAACTTTTAAGAAATGACAGCTTAGGTTTCTCTAAACCATAGTTCATATGGTATCATCTCATCGGAATTACATGGTGCCCTATTTAAAGTGAATGTGGTTGTCTCTAATGCCTAACCCATAAACTATTGTGGTAATTCGATAAGAGACATCATGGTATGCATCATATCCAATAGGGTGCAGTTATGATGTTCGGACACACCATCACACTACGGTGTTCCAGGCTGTATTAGTTGTGAAACAATTTCCACAATGTCTTAATTCTGTGCCAAACTCGTAATTCAGATATTCATCTCTATGATCATATCATAGATATTTTATCCTCTTGTCACGACGATCTTTCAACTTCACCCTGAAATTACTTGAACCTTTCAATAATTCAGACTCGTGATTCATCAAGTAAATATAGTCAACATCTACTCAAATCATCTGTGAAGTAAGAACATAACGATATCCACTACATGCCTCAGCACTCATTGGATTGCACACATCAAAATGTATTACTTCCAACAAGTTGCTTTCTAGTTCCATTTTACTGAAAACGAGGCTTTCAGTCATCTTGCCCATGTGGTATGATTTGCATGTCTCAAGTGATTCAAAATCAAGTGAGTCCAAATGGTCCATTTGCATGGAGTTTCTTCATGCATATACACCAATAGACATGGTTCGCATGTCTCAAACCTTTCAAAACAAGTGAGCCCAAAGATCCATCAACATGGAGCTTCTTCATGCGTTTTATACCGATATGACTTACATGGCAGTGCCACAAGTAGGTGGTACTATCATTACTATCTTTTGGCATGAACATGTGTATCACTACGATCGAGATTCAATAAACCATTCATTTCAGGTGTAAGACCATTGAAGGTATTATTTAAATAAACAGAGTAACCATTATTCTCTTTAAATGAATAACCGTATTGCGATAGACATAATCCAATCATGTCTATGCTCAACGCAAACACCAATCTCGATGGTAGAGGGAGCGTACGATATTTGATCAACCTTGGAAATACTTCCAACACATATCGTCATCTCACCTTTAGCTAGTCTCCGCTTATTCCGTAGCTTTTATTTCGAGTTACTAACACTTAGCAACCGAACCGGTATCTAATACCCTGGTGCTACTAGGAGTACTAGTAAAGTACACATTAACATAATACATCCAATATACTTCTATCGACCTTGCCAGCCTTCTTATCTACCAAGTATCTAGGGTAATTTTGCTCCAGTGGCTGTTCCCTTTATTACAGAAGCACTTTGTCTTGGGTTTGGGTTCAACCTTGGGTTTCTTCACTAGAGCAGCAGCTGATTTGCCGTTTCATGAAGCATCCCTTTTTGCCCTTGCCCTTCTTGAAACTAGTGGTTTCACCAACCATCAACAATTGATGCTCCTTCTTGATCTCTACTTTTGTGGTGTCAAACATCGCGAATATCTCAAGGATCATCATATATGTCCCTGATATATTATAGTTCATCACGAAGCTCAAGCAGCTTGGTGGTAATGACTTCGGAGAACCATCACTATTTCATCTGGAAGATCAACTCCCACTCGATTCAAGCGATTGTTGTACTCAGACAATCTGAGCACAAGTTCAACGATTGAGCTTTTCTCCCTTAGTTTGCAGGCTAAGAAAATCGTCGGAGGTCTTATACCTCTTGACGTGGGCACGAGCCTGAAATCCCAATTTCAGCCCTCGAAACATCTCATATGTTTCGCGACGTTTCAAAACATCTTCGGTGCCTCAACTCTAAGCCGTTTAACTGAACTATCACGTAGTTATCAAAATGTGTATGTCAGATGTTCGCAACATCCATAGACAACGTTCGAGGTTCAGCACACTGAGCGGTGCATTAAGGACATAAGCCTTCTATGAAGCAATGAGGACAAACCTCAGTTTACGAACCTAGTCCGCATAATTACTACTATCAACTTTCAACTAAATTTTCTCTAGGAACATATCTAAACAGTAGAACTGAAGCGCGAGCTACGACATAATTTGCGAAGACCTTTTGACTATGTTCAGGATAATTAAGTTCATCTTATGAACTCCCACTCAGATAGACATCCCTCTAGTCATCTAAGTGATTACATGATCCGAGTCAACTAGGCCGTGTCCGATCATCACGTGAGACGGACTAGTCAACATCGGTGAACATCTTCATGTTGATCGTATCTTCTATACGACTCATGCTCGACCTTTCGGTCTCTTGTGTTCCGAGGCCATGTCTGTACATGCTAGGCTCGTCAAGTTAACCTAAGTGTTTCGCATGTGTTCCGAGGCCATGTCTGTACATGCTGGGCTCGTCAACACCCGTTGTATTCGAACGTAAGAATCTATCACACCCGATCATCACGTGGTGCTTCGAAACGACGAACTTTCGCAACGGTGCACAGTTAGGGGGAACACCTTCTTGAAATTTTAGTGAGGGACCATCTTATTTACTACCGTCGTTCTAAGCAAATAAGATGTATAAACATGATAAACATCACATGCAATCAAATAGTGACATGATATGGCCAATATCATATTGCTCCTTTTGATCTTCATCTTCGGGGCTCCATGATCATCATCGTCACCGGCATGACACCATGATCTCCATCATCATGATCTCCATCATCGTGTCTCCATGAAGTTGCCTCGCCAACTATTACTTCTACTACTACAGCTAACGGTTAGCAATAAAGTAAAGTAATTACATGACGTTTATGTTGACACGCAGGTCATAAATAAATTAAGACAACTCCTATGGCTCCTGCCGGTTGTCATACTCATCGACATGCAAGTCGTGATTCCTATTACAAGAACATGATCATCTCATACATCACATATATCATTCATCACATCCTTTGGCCATATCACATCACATAGCATACCCTGCAAAAACAAGTTAGACGTCCTCTAATTGTTGTTTGCATGTTTTACGTGGCTGCTATGGGTTTCTAGCAAGAACGTTTCTTACCTACGCAAAAACCACAACGTGATATGCCAATTTCTATTTACCCTTCATAAGGACCCTTTTCATCGAATCCGATCCGACTAAAGTGGGAGAGACAGACACCCGCTAGCCACCTTATGCAACTAGTGCATGTCAGTCGGTGGAACCAGTCTCACGTAAGAGTACGTGTAAGGTCGGTCCGGGCCGCTTCATCCCACAATGCCACCGAATCAAGATTGGACTAGTAACGGTAAGCATATCGAACAAAATCAACGCCCACAACTACTTTGTGTTCTACTCGTGCATAGAAACTACACATAGACCTAGCTCTGATGCCACTGTTGGGGAACGTAGCAGAAATTCAAAATTTTCTACGCATCACCAAGATCAATCTATGGAGTCATCTAGCAACGAGGGAGGAGTGGATCTACATACCCTTGTAGATCGCGCGCGGAAGCGTTCAAGAGAACGGGGTTGATGGAGTCGTACTCGTCGTGATCCAAATCACCGATGATCCTAGCGCCGAACGGACGGCACCTCCGCGTTCAACACACGTACGGAGCAGCGACGTCTCCTCCTTCTTGATCCCCCCACTATATATAGGGCCAAGGGAGAGGGGGGGGGCGCAGCCTTGGCCCTTCCTCCAAGGAAGGGTGCGGCTAGGGAGGAGTCCATCCTCCCCAAGGCACCTAGGAGGTGCCTTCCCCCTTTAGGACTCTTCCTTTCCCTTATCTCTTGGCACATGGGCCTCTTGGGGCTGGTGTCCTTGGCCCATATAGGCCAAGGCGCACACCCCTACAGCCCATGTGGCCCCCGGGGCAGGTGGACCCCCTTGGTGGACCCCCGGACCCCTTTCGGCACTCCCGGTACAATACTGATAATGTGCGAAACTTTTCCGGCGACCAAAACAAGACTTCCTATATATAAATCTTTACCTCCGGACCATTCCGGAACTCCTCGTGACGTCCGAGATCTCATCCGGGACTCCGAACAACTTTCAGGTTACCGCATACTAATATCTCTATAACCCTAGCGTCACCGAACCTTAAGTGTGTAGACCCTACGGGTTCGGGAGACATGCAGACATGACCGAGATGACTCTCCGGTCAATAACCAACAGCGGGATCTGGATACCCATGTTGGCTCCCACATGTTCCACGATGATCTCATCGGATGAACCACGATGTCAAGGACTTAATCAATCCCGTATACAATTCCCTTTGTCTATCGGTTACGATACTTGCCCGAGATTCGATCGTCGGTATCCCGATACCTTGTTCAATCTCGTTACCGGCAAGTCTCTTTACTCGTTCCGTAACACATCATCCCGTGATAAACTCCTTGATCACATTGTGCACATTATGATGATGTCCTACCGAGTGGGCCCAGAGATACCTCTCCGTTACACGGAGTGACAAATCCCAGTCTCGATTCGTGCCAACCCAACAGACACTTTCGGAGATACCTGTAGTGTACCTTTATAGCCACCCAGTTACGTTGTGACGTTTGGCACACCCAAAGCACTCCTACGGTATCCGGGAGTTGCACAATCTCATGGTCTAAGGAAATGATACTTGACATTAGAAAAGCTTTAGCATACGAACTACATGATCTTGTGCTAGGCTTAGGATTGGGTCTTTGTCCATCACATCATTCTCCTAATGATGTGATCCCGTTATCAATGACATCCAATGTCCATGGTTAGGAAACCGTAACCATCTATTGATTAACGAGCTAGTCAACTAGAGGCTTACTAGGGACATGGTGTTGTCTATGTATCCACACATGTATCTGAGTTTCCTATCAATACAATTCTAGCATGGATAATAAACGATTATCATGAACAAGGAAATATAATAATAATCAATTTATTATTGCCTCTAGGGCATATTTCCAACACTCCCTCCTCTAAAAACTGTGGCCGGGTAAGTTGTAAAACCTTTTCTTTCAATGCATCATAGAACTTGAATAAGATATTAATCCTTTTATATTTTTGTTTGCAGGGCCAAAGCCAGACCCAACAAGAAAGCTCGGGTCACCAATCCGCCTGAAGACTTGGCCACTTTCGAAGAAGAACCCAGAGGTGAACCAGAACAAACTGGTGAACCGGAGGGCCTGCATCCTGAATCCGCCTCTGGCGAACCGCCCCTTCAAGGCCAAAATACCAATGAACCAGCTGACGCTGAACCTGCCGCACCTAACATTGAACCGGCAGAGCCAAACCGGGCTAGTCCGGTGAGAAATGCTGATACTCCATTGCCCCCAGCCAAACATACTGAAGGTCAAGGAGATGATGTTATCATCACTGGAATGGGCCATAGTTCCCCTGGCCATCCCGTCATCTTGGCTCAACATAGCGCCAAAGAAGAGCAAGCTGCTAGGGAAAAAGGCAAGTGGAGCAGCGATTTATCAAGCTATGCTCATTTCAGTGCTGAAGAACTTCACTCTGGCTTCTTGAACCGTCTGCACTCAAACCGGGACTATGAAGCCGGTTTGGTGAACTTGATGAAAGAGCGATATGAGGTAAATTCATCTCCCTTTGTTTATTGATTCATAGCTGAGACAGTAGCCCAAGTAGCCCCCAAGGGCCGTTTTACGATGTTAATCAGAAACCGGGTCTTTGTAACCAAGACTCATCTTTTATCAATTAGATAACCTTGTGTAGCATAGCCCCCAAAGGCCGGTTTAACTGGGCAAGTTAATCCGGGTTTTAATCCATGCATCCAGTTTAGAACAGACGTACATTAGCCCCCAAGTGTCCAGGATAATGCTTGTATTGTTTTGGAGACTTATATAAAATGCAGCACTTTAGAGCGAACAGGCATTAGCCCCCAAGTATGAAGGGCATAACTTGTTATACGCTTTATACTTAAAACATATATAACCTGTTGCTGAATATATCTCCAATGTTGCAGGCTGAACTGAGAAGCAAATATGCCCGAAACTCTGACTTGCAAGAAAATGTAAAGTCACAACAAGCAGAGGCTGCAAAAGCCAAAGAGGAGCTGACCCAAGCCCTGGCCATAATGGAAAAGCTGAAGGAAGCTTTCACCAAAGATTGTGCTAACTGGGAATCCGAAAAGTCCGGGTTAACCAAAAGAGCTGAAGACACCGAGGTAGCCCTGAAGCCAGTTGCAGATGAACTAGCTGGTTTAAAACGGCAAATCAATGCTATGACTTCTGCTATCTTTGGTAAGTGTCTGCTTATGTGTTTTGCACAAGTCAACGAACCTTATCACTGACCAGAATGTTGATAAAAATCTTTGACAGGTACTCGGATCGCTCATCTTGGTACAGACATGCGGATGAATCTCAAAGCGGCATATACATTGGTTGAACAGCTGTACTCTGGGTCTCAGCGGGCTATTTGTACGACAGGTTATAACAAACCGGCCCCAACCTTGATTAAAGAAACACTTGAGAAGTTGGCCATGTTACTAGCCAGTATTGCCGAATTGAAGAAGGCAGCTGCCAGAGCAGGAGCTTTAACCGCACTTATTCAAGCCAAAGCCTGGATTCCAGACCTTGAAGGGGAGGATATCATTAAGGGATACCCAGGTGTGAAGGAAGACGGTTCAAACTTCGACAATGATGACCTCCGGCGGCTGACCAAACAAATGCGGCCGGTAGCCAGCAAACTGGCCGATGATACAGTTGTCCCATTTTTAGCCAGTTTATGACGCTGAAGGGAAAAGACAGCCGACCGACATCCATGAAGTTGAAGAACTTGTGCCTCCGATTCGTAAGCACACTTATGCTCCTGATATTAACCCCTCCAATCTTATCCATGAGGAAGCAGTATTTCAAGCTTTAACTGGAATCGATTGGTCGACGGTTGATTTCCAGCGTCTGGGGAGGGATGAAGAAGTGCCCACACCAACTGACCCTCAACCATCAAACCGTCCAGACGAAGCATCCTAAACCGGTCACCGGTTAACTGGCCACTGCGTGCCAATCGTGTGAAAAACAATTATGCCATTGGAGCCGCTTTGAAAGCTTCTTGTAATAGGATAGCCAAAACTCCATTATTTGCCATGCCATCGAGCATGTTCTGGAATGCCTCATGACAACTTGTGCCACCTTTTGGGATACATTTATGCAAAACCCATAATGAATTGTGTTCCTGGTACAACATCTTAAAAGTATCTAGCGGTTTACCGCTAGACGGGTCATAATGTCCAGGAAGTGTATAGTACATAGATGAAATAATCGAAGTATTTGTAAAAAGCAATATGCATAACATACCTTATTGGTGGACCAATGGTGTATACGGTAAAGGTGTGAATACCCATCCGGAACGTTGATAACCCCATCTTTGTAATGCCAGTCTATATATTAAACCGGACCTGGATAACTACCGGGTTTTCTTTATAACACTGGTGATTTAGTCAAGCCAGACCGGGTCAATAAACACCGGTTTATAACTGATTATGTGCCAACAACTTGTAGTTGAAAAGCAAGACGGATCAAGGACGCCGGGTTATCAAAAGAAACTTATGAACTTCAAAAAACTCAAAAAAGGAAAATATGCAAGGCTTTTTACGAGCTGACAGGCTCCAAATCGAGGCTTTTCATGGGCTGCCAGGCCTCTGAGTTAAACCATTTAACAAAGCCTTTTAAGATGGGCCTCCAATTAACCAATCATCGTTTTAACTTTGACAAGTTCAGGGTCTATAAAAGATTGACATGTCAAACATTCAATGGGTCATACCAGGATTACCTGGACATGAGTGGCTTACTTGATGAAGGCAGGTTAACCCGGGGTTTTAGGTGAATACACCAGGCTTCCAAGCCGTGGCTTGATAGCCAATTACAAGGGTCCTTTCAAACTCTTTGTTGCTTTGCAAAAAGAGCCCCCAAGTAACTTTGTGAGCTGTGCTCAGTGTGTGCCCATGTTTGAGTCTGTGCTTTTGTGCAACACTCTCTTTGGCTCCACATATTTTTCTTTTGTGTCCTAAATGCCTATCAAGAGGTGTAGCTATGGTGTGATAACAACCAAGCCCCCTAGTGATATCCCTTCGTGGTTTCAAAACCGATCAAGAGGTGTAGCTGTAGTTCAAATATGACTAAGCCCCCTAGTGATTTTCTTTATATCCGTGCAGCTGCTAAGACCGGATGAACAAAAGCTCCGCTTTGTCAGTTAACTTGTATAAGCACACACAAGATGTAAAAAGAACAGATACCCCGCTTATAATGGAGGCTCCGGTTTATTATATGATATATATACACTGTCATAAATATGTACAGAGGAAGAGCCTATGGCTTTAAGTATAGTAAGGCCGAAGAAGAGCTATGTTCCATGGCCGCTTGGTCTCCTCCTCCGATTGACGTGAGTCTTTGTGCTCTCGAACATCAATGAGGTAGTAAGACCCGTTGTGCAGATTTTTGCTGACCACAAAGGGTCCTTCCCAAGGTGGGGATAATTTGTGCATATCAGTCTGATCCTGGATGAGCCGGAGCACCAAATCGCCTTCTTGAAAGGTTCTGGTTTTAACCCGACGGCTGTGATAGCGTCGGAGATCTTGTTGATAAATCGCCGATCATGCTGCTGTAAGATCACGCTCTTCATCCAACAGGTCCAGAGAATCTTGACGTGCCTTCTCATTATCAGCTTCAACATAGGCTGTCACACGGGGCGAGTCGTGACGGATATCACTAGGAAGAACTGCCTCTGCTCCATAAACCATGAAGAAAGGTGTATATCCCATAGACCTATTGGGTGTGGTGTTGATGGTCCATAACACAGAAGGTAGCTCCTCAACCCAACAACCCGGTGTCCGCTTTAAGGGAACCATAAGCCCGAGTTTGATACCTCGTAGAATTTCCTGATTTGCTCTCTCTGCTTGACCATTAGACTGGGGGTGAGCCATCGATGCTAGATCGAGCCGGATGTGCTCACGTTGACAAAATTCTTCCATCTCCCCTTTTGACAGGTTAGTACCATTATCAGTTATAATGCTGTGTGGAAAACCAAACCGGAATATCACCTTTTTGATAAATTGAACTGCCGTGGCTGCATCACACTTGCTGACTGGCTCTGCTTCCACCCATTTGGTGAATTTATCAACTGCTACTAACAGGTGGGTCTTTTTGTCCTTGGATCGCTTGAAGGGTCCAACCATATCAAGCCCCAAGTCGCAAACATCCACGTTATTGGAATCATCCTCAACTCTTGAGCCGGAATGTGTGCACGGCGGGCGAATTTTTGACACCCGTCACATCTCTTGACTAAATCCTCCGCATCAGCATGTGCCGTCAACCAGTAAAAGCTGTGGTGAAAAGCTTTAGCAACCAAAGATTTTGAACCGGCGTGGTGACCGCAATCCCCTTCATGGATTTTTCATAAAATCTCACAACCCTCTTGAGGAGAAACACAACGCTGAATTGCTCCTGAAACGCTATAGCGATGTAACTCCCCGTTGAGTATGGTCATGGACTTGGAACGCCGGATTATCTGTCGAGCCAATGTTTCATCGTCTGGTAACTCGCCCCGGTTCATGTAAGCCAGATATGGGATTGTCCAATCCGGTATGGCATGCAAAGCTGCCACCAACTGAGCCTCCGGATCAGGAATATCCAAATCTTCTTCGGTTGGCACCTTGACTGACGGATTATGCAATACATCAAGAAAGACATTGGGCGGGACCGGTTTACGCTGGGAACCAAGATGACTTAAAGCGTCCGCCGCTTCATTCTTCTGCCGGTCTATATGGTCCACCTGATAACCCTTAAAGTGACCAACCACTATATCCACCTCTCGCCGATATGCAGCCATGAGTGGGTCCTTAGAATCCCGAGTGCCAGACACCTGTTGAGCCACTAGATCTGAATCACCGAAGCACTTAACCCGGCTTAAATTCATCTCCTTAGCCATCCGAAGACCGTGGAGCAAAGCCTCATATTCAGCTGCATTGTTAGTACAAGGGAACATTAAACGGAGGAAATAACAAAACTTGTCACCTCGTGGGGAAGTTAGTATGACTCCAGCCCCCGAGCCCTCCAACTGTCTGGACCCATCAAAATGAATAGTACAATATGTGTTATCTGGTTTCTCTTCAGGTGCCTGTAACTCTTTCCAATCATTGATGAAGTCCATGAGTGCTTGGGATTTGATCGTTGTGCGGGGTATATATTTGAGCCCATGAGGTCCAAGCTCAATAGCCCACTTGGCAATCCGGCCAGTTGCTTCTCTGTTTTGAATGATATCTTCCAGAGGAGCTGAACTGACCACTGTGATGGGATGGCCCTGAAAGTAATGTTTAAGTTTCCGGCTTGCCATAAACACTCCATACACCAGCTTCTGCCAATGCGGATACCTCTGCTTTGACTCAATGAGCACCTCACTGATATAATAAACCGGCCACTGAACCGGATATTCCTTGCCAAGATCCTTGTGCTCTACCACAATAGCTACACTAATAGCCCGGGCATTAGCAGCCACATACAGCAATATCGGCTCTTTCTTGATCAGCGGTGCAAGCACGGGCGGTTCAGCTAACTGCCTCTTCAGATCCTCGAACGCTTTATTAGCTGCTTCGCTCCAGACAAAGTTATCTGTTTTCTTGAGCATCTAATATAAAGGGATGGCCTTCTCTCCAAGGCGACTGATAAACCGGCTCAAGGCTGTAATCCGGCCGGCCAGACGTTGAACGTCATTAATACACACCAGTTTAGCCAAAGATGTAATTGCTGAAATCTTTTCCGGATTAGCCTCAATGCCTCTGTTTGATACCAGAAAACCCAAGAGCTTGCCCGCCGGGACACCAAAGACACACTTCTCCGGATTGAGCATCATCTTGTAAACCCGGAGATTGTCAAAGGTTTCTCTCAAATCATCTATCAATGTCTCCTCCTTTCTGGATTTTATCACAATATCATCCACATATGCATGAACATTGCGCCCAATTTGCTTATGAAGGCAATTCTGAACACATCGCTAGTAAGTTGCCTAGGCACTCTTGAGTCCAAAGGGCATGGAAACATAGCAGAAGGCTCCAAAGGGAGTTATGAAAGCTGTCTTCTCCTGGTCCTTAACTACCATCTTGATCTGATGATAACCAGAATAAGCGTCCAGAAAACACAAACGGTCACAACCTGCCGTCGCATCAATTATCTGAGCAATGCGAGGGAGAGCAAAGGGGTATGTAGGGAAAGCTTTGTTTAAATCTGTGTAATCCACACACATACGCCAAGTGCCGTTTTTCTTGAGAACCAGCACCGGATTAGCCAGCAACTCTGGATGAAAGACCTCTACAATAAACCCTGCGGCCAACAAACAGGCTACCTCTTCACCGATAGCCTTACGCCTTTCTTCATTGAAGCAGCGGAGAAACTGCAGGACCGGTTTAAACTTAGGATCAATGTTGAGTGTGTGCTCAGCGAGTTCCCTCGGTACACCTGGCATGTCAGAAGGTTTCCATGCAAAGATGTCCCGATTCTCATGGATGAACTCGATGAGCGTGCTTTCCTATTTGGGATCCAGGTTAGCGCTGATGCTGAACTGTTTGGATGAATCGCCAGGAACAAAGTCAACCATCTTAGTATCTGTAGCCGATTTGAACTTCAACGCCGGATCATGTTCTGTAGTCGGCTTTTTCAAAGAGGTCATATCTGCCGGATCAACTTGCTCCTTATAGAATTTCAATTCTTCTGTGGCACAAACCGACTCAGCATAAGCCGCATCACCCTCCTCACACTCCAAAGCGATCTTTCTGCTTCCATGTACTATGATAGTCCCCTTATGACCTGGCATTTTAAGCTGTAGATAAACATAGCATGACCTCGCCATGAATTTAGCATAAGTCGGCCGTCCAAACAAGGCGTGGTACGGACTTTTGATCTTTACCACCTCAAACATCAATGTTTCTGACCTTGAATCATAATCATCTCCAAAAGCTACCTCTAAGGCTATCTTGCCAACATGATATGCAGACTTACCAGGCACCACCCCATGAAAAACCGTATTTGACGGTTTAAGATTCTTATTTGTCAACCCCATACGGCGGAATGTGTCTTAATATAGAATGTTGATACTGCTTCCCCCATCCATGAGCACTTTAGTAAACTTGTATCCTCCAACTTGAGGGGCTACCACCAGGGCTAAGTGACCCGGATTATCAACCCGGGGTGGGTGATCCTCTCTACTCCATAAAATGGGTTGCTCAGACCAGCGTAAATACTGAGGCACTGCCGGTTCAACAAAGTTTAGCGCCCTTTTGTGAAGCTTCTGATCACGCTTACACAAACTAGTAGTGAAAACATGATATTGCCCGCTATTTAGCTGTTTGGGATTGCTCTAGTAACCCGACTGCTGCTGTTGCTGCTGATTCCCTTGATGGTTGTAGCCTCCCTGGTTGCCTTGGTGCCCTTGATTGATGTGCCCGGTTTGGTTGCCTGGAAACCCTAAACCGGAACCACCACCTCCGTAACCCAGCCCGTGGAAACCACCTCCTGAACCGCCGGGCGGGCCGTTATAATACTGGAACATATTGGAGTTCTTGAAATCCCGCATGATATAACAGTCCTTCCAAAGATGCGATGCTGGCTTCTCCTTTGATCCATGCTTTGGACAGGGCTGATTTAACAGGCGCTCCAAATTGGGGCCTGAACCTCCACCCCTCTGGGCTGCTTGCCCTTACGGCGCTGGCCATTCTCCTGAGCATTGGTGTTAGCAACAAAGTCCAAGCTGATGTCGGCCTTGCTCTTACCGTTGTTCCCATGGCCTGCCGGATTATGCTGCTGACCCTTGGCGTTGCCGCTCTTTTTCCCTTCCCCCGGTTTGTCCTCCTCTGAATCCGAGTCCTTGGTATTATCTGAATCGGCATACTTAACCAAAGCGGCCATGAGCGTTGACATATCATTGCAGTGACGTTTGAGCCTTCCTAATTTCTGTTTGAGCGGCAGGAAACGGCAATTGCCCTCTAATGTTAACACTGCGGTTTTTGCATTGATACAATCTGATGAGTGCAAAATTGTTGAGACCCATTTGACCCAATGGGTCGTGGACTCCCCTTCCTCTTGGACACAAGCGGCCAGATCCATGATTGACATTGGCTGTTTACAAGTATCTTTGAAGTTCTGGATAAACTGGTGCTTCAATTCCGTCCATGATCCAACAGAGTTGGTTGGTAAGATCTTCAACCAAGTACGAGTTGTTCCTTCCAACATCATGGTGAAATATTTAGCACACACTGCCTCATCCACATCTAACATCTCCATTGCCATCTCATAGCTTTCCACCCATGCCTCTGGTTGTAAATCGGCGGTGTAATTTGGTACCTTACGAGGTCCCTTGAAGTCCTTGGGCAGTCTTACATTACACAAAGCAGGGGTGAGACACGACACCCCTAAGGAACTAAACACCACACCTGGCTCTACTGAAGTGGTAGGGTGAACCGGAGTATGTTGTCGTGCTCCGTGTCGAGCTGCTAACTCAGCCTCCCGACGTGCTCGGCCATGGTCCACAACATCCTGCGCACTAGCACGTCCCCCTGCCGAGTTGTTTCCTCGTGGTGAATTTCGGCAACGCGCACTGCTGGACACAGCCGGTTCGTCCTCGATGTGTATGCTATAGCTCCGGCTTGGACGGGGAGTGGAATGAATCCTCTCACGACTGTGCGAATATGCCTGCTGTTGATTTAGCGTTGTTGAAGGAGATCCCTGGCCCGACGTGCTTCAACCGCAACTGGTGACTCGCCGTCGGTTGGGAGAGCTGCCAGGCGTGAAGCGGCGGGCAAATATTGTCCAACGGGTTGGAATAATGCTCGGGAGGTGTCGGTGCATACTGTGGCACAACGTTGTTCTGGCAAGGCGGGTCCATCGTGCGCGGTTGAACCGGCACTCCTGTTCCCGGTGCCTCCGCCCGGTTTAGTATGGGTTGGTTACCAGCTCCTGCTCCTGGTGTGTTGAAGAGATTTTGCGGCTCATAAACCGATGGGAGACGCGATCGGTACCTTCTTCTCATGACTTCCTCGGAAGCATTCTGATCCAGCCTAATCCGGTAGGCCTGTGCTTCCAATTCAGCCCATTCTGTAGCCATCCTAGTGTTCTCTGTCGCCAGGTCCGCTTTAGCCTGAGCTATCTGATCTTTCACCTTTGCAATCTCCGCATTGTGCTGATCCCTGGCACTGCATCCACCTCCGCAGTCATCAACATTGCCAAAGTGTCGAACAAATCAGACAGGACTTGGGCTGGAGGCGGCGCAGAGCTTCCTGCCCCTGTCGGTGTGGCCGTTGTTGAACCAGAGAGTATTGCTGCGGCGGCCGATGAATGAGGCGCTGATTGTGTGCCGGCCATGAAGATGGCAGCCCGGTTTGGCAGATCAGGGGAATCCGGAATACTGTTGCCCTCGGATCCTCCATCAATCCGGCTGTCCTGCAACCGATAAAGCGATTCGGTCTCTCCGGAAGACTCGTCATCAGAATAGACCTCGGTCTCTCCATCGGACACCGGCCCATCCTCATATCTTGCTCCATGGATGACGCCTACGAAAACATGCCTTGTCACGGGTTGAACCGGCGAAGAACTTGCACGCCGAGCCGTTTCGATGATGTCGGTGCAGATGTCCGGCTCAGGGGCCGGTTCGCCGATCTTGCCGATGAAGACGTGAATCCCACCGAAGGGGACCCGGTACCCGTACTCGATTGAATCGGCCTCGGGACCCCATCCTGCATTGTCGATGTAGAGCTTGCCGTGACGACTCTTCGTCATCCGGCCCATAGCGTATCCCTTAAGTCCATCAAAGCTGCCCTTCAAGAACTCAAAACCATCGTGCGAAAGCCCCACGATGGGCGCCAACTATCGTGGGTTTGTCACGGCAGATGTCCTTGTGAAAGGACTTAGTCGTGGAGCCATCGCCACGGGTTAGCTCAAAGGGGTTAAACCGGACAAGGGGACACGAGGATTTTATACTAGTTCGTCCCCTTCAAGGAAGGTAAAAGCATACGTCTAGTTGTGATTGGTATTGCTAGGGTTTCGAAGGCCAGGGAGCGAATCCGCTTTGTCTGGCTCTCGAGTTGTTGTCTCTCCCTAAACCGCTGCCGGGTCGTCCCTTTATATACATAGGTTGACGCCCGCCAGGCTATAGAGTCCCGAAGCCGGATTATAAACATGTCCGGTTCGGTCTCTATCCTTCCTATCTTACAATACAAGTTACATGTCTAGGTCGGTTTACATTTATAGGCTTTAACCCGCCTTTGGGCTTTTGGGCCTTCGTGAAGCGCCATCATCCTTGCATCTTCATGGGCTTCTAATCTTCAAGGAGTTAACCCGGCTACACCTGGCCGGTTTACATCCAATAGTAATATCCCCAACACCTTTACTATCTGTGTCGGGTTATCAAGACCATGTGTTTTTTCAACATGTGGTAAATTAAGACCATGTATTTCTTCAATAGGAGGTAAATTCTTAACATCTTTAGCTTTATACCTTTTTATTTCATAGATTTCTTTGCCTCTTGCATATCTTCAGGACTGAGAAATATAATACCCCTTTTCTTCGGGTTGGCTTAGGAGTTGCCTTAGGAAGTGTCCAATTATTTTCATTGGTCAACATATTTATTCAATAAAATTTCAGCTTCATCTGGTGTTCTTTCCCTGAAAACACAACCAGCACAACTATCCAAGTGGTCTCTGGAAGCATCGGTTAGTCCATTATAAAAGATATCAAGTATTTCATTTTTCTTAAGAGGATGATCAGGCAAAGCATTAAGTAATTGGAGAAGCCTCCCCCAAGCTTGTGGGAGACTCTCTTCTTCAATTTTCACAAAATTATGTATTTCCCTTAAAGCAGCTTGTTTCTTATGAGCGGGGAAATATTTAGCAGAGAAGTATAAATCATATCCTGGGGACTACGCACACAACCAGGATCAAGAGAATTAAACCATATCTTAGCATCACCCTTTGATGAGAACGGAAATAATTTAAGGATATAATAGTAGCGATTTTTCTCATCATTAGTGAAAAGGATAGCTATATCATTTAATTTAGTAAGATGTGCCACAACAGTTTCAGATTCATAGCCATAGAAAGGATCAGATTCAACTAAAGTAATTATCTCAGGGTCGACAGAGAATTCATAATCCTTATCAGTAACAAAGATAGGTGAAGTAGCATAAGCAAGATCATATTTCATTCTAGCATTCAAAGTTTTTTGTTTAAGCTTAGCTAATAGTTCTTAAGATCACTCCTATCATTGCAAGCAAGAAAATCTATAGCAGTTTCTTCATCCATAACATAGCCCTCAGGCACAATAGGCAATTCATATTTAGGGGGAGAATCTTCATCATCACTTTCATCAATATTATCAGTTTCAATAATTTCATTCTCTCTAGCCCTAGCAGGTTGTTCATCAAGAAATTCACCAAGTGGCACAGTAGTATCAAGCATAGAAGTAGTTTCATCAAAAGTATCATGCATAGCAGAAGTGGCATCATCAATAACATGTGACATATCAGAATTAATAGCAGAAGCAGGTTTAGGTGTCGCAAGTTTACTCAAAACAGAAGGTGAATCAAGTGCAGAGCTAGATGGAAGTTCCTTACCTCCCCTCGTAGTTAAGGGATAAATCTTGGTTCTCGGATCTTTCAAATTCTTCATAGCGATAAATGATATAAATCTCAAGTGACTCATAGAATAGAGCTATGCTCCCCAGCAACGGCGCCAGAAAATAGTCATGGTAACCCAAAAGTATAGGGGATCGCAACAGTTTTCGAGTGTAGAGTATTCAACCCAAATTTATTGATTCGACACAAGGGGGGCCAAAGAATATTCTCAAGTATTAGCAGCTGAGTTGTCAATTCAACCACACCTGGAAACTTAATATCTGCAGCAAAGTGTTTAGTAGCAAAGTAATATGATAGTAGTGGTAACGGTGGTAAAAGGTAACGGTAGCAAAAGTAATATTTTTGGTGTTTTGTAGTGATGATAACAATAGCAACAGAAAAGTAAATAAGCGAAGAACAATATATGGAAAGCTCGTAGGCAATGGATCGGTGATAGAGAATTATGCCGGATGCGGTTCATCATGTAACAGTCATAACATAGGGTGACACAGAACTAGCTCCAATTCATCAATGTAATGTAGGCATGTATTCCGAATATAGTCATACGTGCTTATGGAAAAGAACTTGCATGACATCTTTTGTCCTACCCTCCCGTGGCAGCGGGGTCCTATTGGAAACTAAGGGATATTAAGGCCTCCTTTTAATAGAGTACCGGACCAAAGCATTAACAGATAGTGAATACATGAACTCCTCAAACTACGGTCATCACCGGGAGTGGTCCCGATTATTGTCACTTCGGGGTTGCCAGATCATAACACATAGTAGGTGACTATTGACTTGCAAGATAGGATTAAGAACTCTCATGTATTGATGAAACCATTATAGGTCCAGATCTGAAATCATGGCACTCGGGCCCTAGTGACAAGCATTAAGCATAGCAAAGTCATAGCAACATCAATCTCAGAACATAGTGGATACTAGGGATCAAACCCTAACAAAACTAACTCGTTTACATGATAAATCTCATCCAACCCATCACCGTCCAGCAAGCCTACGATGGAATTACTCACGCACGGCGGTGAGCATCATGAAATTGGTCATGGAGGAAGGTTGATGATGACAATGGCGATGGATTCCCCTCTCTGGTGCCCCGAACGGACTCCAGATCAGCCTCCCGAGAGAGTTTAGGGCTTGGCGGCGGCTCCGTATCGTAAAATGCGATGAATCCTTCTCTCTCGTTTTTTTCTCCCCGAAAGTGAATATATGGAGTCAAGGTTGAGGTCGGTGGAGCGTCAGGGGGCCCACTAAGTAGGGGGCGCGCCCAGGGGGGCAGGCGCGCCCCCACCCTCGTGGATAGGTGGAGGCCCCCCTGACGTGGATCTTTCTTCTAGTATTTTTTATATATTCCAAAATAATTCTCTGTTGATTTTCAGGTCATTCTGAGAACTTTTATTTCTGCACAAAAAAACACCATGACAATTCTGCTAAAAACATCGTCAGTCTGGGTTAGTTCCATTCAAATCATGCAAGTTAGAGTCCAAAACAAGGGCAAAAGTGTTTGGAAAAGTAGATACGACGGAGACGTATCACCCGACACCAGCAGAGTCGCCACCCTTGAGCCACGGGTTCCAACACCACCGACCACCTTGGGACCGAGGCTCGGGAGGCACCTACATGGTGGGATGCAAATCTTTGTGGAACCAGAAGCCCACAAGACTAGACGATGACCAGAAGACAAGACAATCGCAAGCCCCTTGCCGAGGATGCCCCCGAGGCCCCGACAAGGCTCCTTGCCAAAAACGCTCGCAAGGACCCGACAAGACTCTTGCAGAGGGCGCTCACGAGACCCCGTCAAGACCCTTGCCGGGAATATACGCGAGACCGTGACAAGACCTTGCCGCCCCATCGCCGCCCCAACTCAGCGGCCAACCCACCAACTGAGGCTAGTACCCACGTGGCAGTACGTGGATGCTAATCCAACTAGCCAAACACCAGTGTGGCGACATGCAGATCTTCGTGAATACCTTACCACCACGCCGACTCAGCAGCCTACCGGCCTACGTGGCATTGCATGCCTCGTTGCCTTGATGCGTGTCGGGGTAAGGTGGAGGGGCGACGGACGGGACTGCCTCGTTACCGCCCTCGATAAAGCAACAGGACACCTAAGGAGCGCATTTAATGCGCCTTGTCCCGTAATGACAGGCGATAAGCTTGTACACTGTATACCTTTCCACCTCCTGTGTGCCACTATGGTGACCCCTTTTGACTATAAAAGGAGGCTCGAGGCGTACTGGAGAAGGATTAGGATCTTTTGGACTACACACACACCGCAGCGAGTTCGAAAGCCCAAGAACACTCAAATATACACCAAAGCAGGATTAGGGTATTATGCATCCTTGCAGCCCAAAACTGGGTAAACGATCTTTGTGCTGGCTATTAGACCTGCTCTTTGCACAACCTCGCGCCCGCCAACCATAGAAGGGATCCCAGTGATTCCATAGGTGTCGTCCCCCCCCCCCCCCCCCACATCTTTGGCGCGCCAGGTAGGGGCTTGCGGTTGTGAAAATCTGGTCTAGTTTGCGCAGTGGCTTGATCGTGGTCGTCACTCCAAGGAAGAAGACGACCGAACAAGAGGCAGAATTTGCGGATGCAGTAAACGCTCGCGCGGTGACAGAAAAGCTAAGTCATTCGAAAATTTGAGTAATTCTTTTATGTATAAGGTTGTTTTCCTCGGAGATCCTGCTCTTGGTATGAAAAACCTACACGCGATGGGGTCCTTCCGCTATTGGCAACGCCCTTGTTCTATTTCGAGTCCGCTCAACAGTTCAAGCGGCCGCATCGAGAACGGCAAGGTGGCCTTCCCGCTATTGGCAATGCCCTTGTTCTGTTTCGAGTCTGCTCAGCAGTTCAAGTGGCCGTGCTGAGAATGGCAAGGTGGTTTACTTGGCCGCAAGCACACCCAGCCGGTTGTGAGGATCCGTCCTCGAAACTCCATAGCCTGGGTTCACGCGCCGGCAAGCCTATCCAGTTGAGTGTAGGGTGTACATACAAAGAAAGATCGAACAGGAAAATAAGATGCATCATCTCAAAGTACTGCAGAGTTATATTACACCAATTGTCACTGCAGTTCTAACTAAAGATGAGAAATGGGGTGCCTAGTCCCGGCGCTGGCCCTCTATCCTCCGAACTCCGTCGACCTGGCTGATGATGGGCTCGATACAGTCTCCGAGCGCCGCGAGGTCCACACCCTCTGACAAGCTCTCCAGCGCGGCGTTGAAGTCGAGGTTGGGGTTCCAGTACGCCACCTTGGTGAGGATCTTGGTCAGGGCACCCCGACAGAGCTTCCGGACCTCATTGGCCAGGGAGGTCGCTCAGTTGGAGCGGAATTGCTCCAGGGCTCCAAGAACACCCTCGAAGAATAGGGTCAGTTTGGCATTGGGGCTCACGTTCGGCTCCGGGGCGTACCTCACGTTCGACATCCCCATGGTACCCAGCTGTGTGGTGATCCTGCCGGCGATGTCGGCAAGGCGGCTGATCCAGAGGTTCTCACCCTTCACAAATCCACGTGGTTGGCGGCATCGTTCCTCCGCAGCTACCTCTCGGCCTCCAGATCTTTGGTCAGGGTCTCCTCCCGGGCCCTGACCTCCGAAAGTGTCCCCTCGAGGCCCTCTAGCTTCAGCTTCTGGTCCCTGATGGAGTCATTGGCCTTGGAAAGCAGCTCGACCTTGATACGTCTCTGTCATATCTATAATTTTTGATTGTTCCATGCCAACATTATACTACTTTCATATACTTTTGGCAACTTTTTATACTATTTTTGGGACTAACATATTGATCTAGTGCCCAGTGCCAGTTCCTGTTTGTTGCATGTTTTTTGTTTCGCAGTACATCCATATCAAACGGAGTCCAAACGGTATAAAACTGACAGAGATATTTTTTGGAATATATGTGAATTTTGGGAAGTGAAATCAACGTGAGACGATGCTCGAGGGGCCCACGAGGCAGGGGGCGCGCCCCAGGGGGCTGGCGTGCCCCTGACCCTCGTGGCCACCCCGTAAGGCGGTTGGTGCCCTTCTTTCGCCGCAAGAAAGCTAATATCCGGATAAAAATCGTGTTCAAAATTCAGCCCAATCGGAGTTACGGATCTCCGGGAATTTAAGAAACGGTGAAAGGGCAGAATCAGGGAACGCAGAAACAGAGAGAGACAGAGAGACAGATCCAATCTCGGAGGGGCTCTCACCCCTCCGATGCCATGGAGGCCATGGACCAGAGGGGAGACCCTTCTCCCATCTAGGGAGAAGGTTAAGGAAGAATAAGAATAAGGTGAGCCCTCTCCCCCCTCTTCCGGTGGCGCCGGAACGCCGCCGGGGCCATCATCATCACCGCAATCTACACCAACAACTTCACTGCCCTCATCACCAACTCTTCCCCCTCTATGCAGCGGCGTAACCCCTCTTTTACCCACTGTAATCTCTACTTAAACATGGTGCTCAATTCTATATATTATTTCCCAATGATGTATGGCTATCCTATAATGTTTGAGTAGATCCGTTTTGTCTTATGGGTTAATTGATGATCGTGATTGGTTTGAGTTGCATGTTTTATTATTGGTGCTGTCCTATGGTGCTCTTCGTGTCGTGAAAGCGTGAGGGATCCCTGCTGTAGGGTTTGCAATATGTTCATGATTTGCTTATGGTGGGTGGCGTGAGTGATAGAAACACAGACCCGAGTAAGTAGGTTGTTTGCGTATGGGAATAAAGAGGACTTGATGCCTTATAATGCTATGGTTGGGATTTACCTTAATGATCTTTAGTAGTTGCGGATGCTTGCTAGAGTTCCAATCATAAGTGCATATGATCAAAGAAGAGAAAGTATGTTAGCTTACGCCTCTCCCTCAAATAAAATTGCAATAATGATTACCGGTCTAGTTATCGATTGCCTAGGGACAAATAACTTTCTTGTGTGACAACAAGCTCTCTACTAAAACTAACTTAGTTGTGTCTTAATCTAAACAGCCCCTACTTTTTATTTACGCGCTCTTTATTATCTTGCAAACCTATCCAACAACACCTACAAAATACTTCTAGTGTCATACTTGTTCTAGGTAAAGGGAACGTTAAGCGTGCGTAGAGTTGTATCGGTGGTCGATAGAACTTGAGGGAATATTTGTTCTACCTTTAGCTCCTCGTTGGGTTCGACACTCTTACTTATTGAAAGAGGTTTCAATTGATCCCATATACTTGTGGGTTATCAAGACCTTTTTCTGGCGCCGTTGCCGGGGAGTTATAGCATGGGGTGAATACTCTCGTGTGTGCTTGTTTGATTTATCACTAAGTAATTTTTATTTGTTGTTCTAATTTATTCTCTGTCTTTAGTTATGGATATGGAACATGAAATACCAAAAAAAAAATAGGTTTCCTTGCTACTCATGGAGATGGGGGACATCCTAAAACCCTCGCTGCTCATTATGTGAAAGGTATTATGTACTACTTTGACAATCCTGAGAAAACCCCATTCAACTTTATAATGGGAGTAACGTTGGATCAACATGAATACTTTAGGGATTATTGCTTAACTTAAAAAGGGAAACTATTATGGGATCAAATTTATATGTTGCATTGGTATGCTCGGCAACTATGCTTGAGATATGATTATACTTGTTGCTCTAGGATGAAGGGTCCACACCTTCCCTTTTTCATGCGAATTTAATGATAATGAAACCTTAGCTTCTTATTCTAATGGTATATATGATTATTATGATGTGGAACAACTAGAAGAATTCGTTGCTTTTATGGGTGCTTATGAAATCGAATCTTTGTTTAAAGAGTTTGAAGATTTTGATGATTCAGTTTATAGACCTAAAAGTTTAGCTATCCTTAAATATTGCTATGAGAATTATAAATACAATTATGATATTGATGAATTTATTGAGAAAGTCTTCGCTGTCCGAGAAGAGACTAAAATTTTGCAGGAGTCTATGGAAGAAGAAATTGATGAAACTGTGAGCTCATTGGACAAAAAAGATGATGAGGAGAGCGAAGAACAAAAGGAGGAAGAGTGGATTAGCTACCCATGCCCACCTTCTAATGAGAGTAACTCTTCAACTCATACATTGTTTAATTTCCCTTCATGCTTACCGAAGGATGATTGCTATGATGATTGTTATGATCCCGTTGATTCTTTTGAAATGTCCCTTTTTGATGATGCTTCCTATGCTTGTGGCCAAGATGCCAATATGAATTATGCGTATGGAGATGAACTTGCTATAGTTCCTTATGTTAAACATGAAACTGTTGCTATTGCACCCACGCATGATAGTCCTATTATCTATTTGAATTCTCCCGACTACACTATATCAGAGAAGTTTGCCCTTATTAAGGATTATATTGATGGGTTGTGTTTTACTACTACACATGATGATTCTGATAGATATAATATGCATGTGATTGTTGTGCCTACTTGCAATTATTATGAGAGAGGAACTACATCTTCGCCTCTCCATGTTTCCAATATGATAAAATTGCAAGAAACTGTTTATACTATGCATTGGCCTTTACTATGTGTGCATGAATTGTTCTTTTATGACATGCCGATGCATAGGAAGAGAGTTAGACTTTGTTTTTGCATGATATGTATTGCTTTGTGCTCAGTACTAAATCACAAATCATTGTTAATTAAAATTGGCTTTGATATACCTTGGGAACCAGGTGGATTCATTACTTGAGCACCTTATGCCTAGCTTAATGGCTTTAAAGAAAGCGCTGCCAGGGAGACAACCCGGAAGTTTTAGAGATTCATTTATTTCTGTTGAGTGCTTTTATATAGTTTAAAAACAAAAAAATAAAGAGGGGAACCCAAAACTTTTCAAAAAGGAAAGTGAAAGTGAGAGAGACAAGCATTGTTGAAGTGGGGGAGCTCCTTGAACTTTGTTCATGCTCACGGAAACTTTGTGAATCTTGATTACAGAAACTTTTCACAAAAAATAACTATCCCCTTGTACAATTCCATTTTATTATAAAAATAATGTGCCAAGATTTGCCTTTAGGATGTTTACATTGCTTGTTGGTTTGTGCGGTGCAGAACAGAAACTTTGGCTTTAGTGGGCGATTTTACATTTTTTTTACTGGAACGTCAAACAGTTCTGAAACTTTTTGCACTGTATTTCTATACGAATTTTTTTATTTTTCCTAATTTTTGCAGAATTGTTGGAGTTCCAGAGGTATGGTGAATGATTAGATTACTACATACTGTCCTGTTTAAGACAGATTCTGTTTTTGATGCATAGTTTGCTTGTTTTCATGAATCTATCAATTTATATCAGTGGATTAAGCCATGGAAAAGTTATATTACAGTAGCTACAATGAAAAAATAAAAAATGAATTGGTTTTCGACAGTACTTAGAGTAGTGATTTGCTTTATTATACTAACGGATCTTACCGAGTTTTCTGTTGAGTTTTGTGTTATTGAAGTTTTCAAGTTTTGGGAAAGATCATGATGGATGAAGGAATAAGGAGTGGCAAGAGCCTAAGCTTGGGGATGCCCGAGGCACCCCAAGGAAATATTCAAGGATTCCCAAGCAACCAAGGTTGGGGATGCCCCGGAAGGCATCCCCTCTTTCTTCTAACGATCATCGGTAATTTCACTTCGAGCTATATTTTTATTCGTCACATGATATGCATAAATCTTGGAGCATCTTTTGCATTTAGTTTTCACTTTTCTTTGATGCACCATGCTGGTATGAGATAGTCCATGGTTGATTTATAGAATGCTCATTGCACTTCACTTATATCTTTTGAGTATGGCTTTATAGAATGCTTCATGTGCTTCACTTATATCATTTGAAGTTTGGATTGCCTGTTTCTCTTCACATAGAAAACTGCCATTTGTAGAATGCTCTTTTGCTTCACTTATATTTGTTAGAGCGTGGGCATATCTTTTGTAGAAAGAATTAAACTCTCTTGCTTCACTTATATCTATTTAGAGAGATGACAGGAATTGGTCATTCACATGGTTAGTCATAAAATCCTACACAAAACTTGTAGATCACTGAATATGATATGTTTGATTCCTTGCAATAATTTTGCGATATAAATATGGTGATATTAGAGTCATGCTAGTGGGTAGTTGTGGATTGTAGAAATACTTGTGTTGAAGTTTGTGATTCCCGTAGCATGCACGTATGGTGAACCGTTATGTGATGAAGTTGGAGCATAATGTATTTATTGATTGTCTTCCTTATGAGTGGCGGTCGGGGACGAGCGATGGTATTTTCCTACCAATCTATCCCCCTAGGAGCATGCGCGTAGTACTTTGTTTCGATGACTAATAGATTTTTGCAATAAGTACGTGAGTTCTTTATGACTAATGTTGAGTCCATGGATTATACGCACTCTCACCCTTACATCATTGCTAGCCTCTTCGGTATCATGCATTGCCCTTTCTCACCGCGAGAGTTGGTGCAAACTTCGTCGGTGCATCTAAACCCCGTGATACAATACACTCTATCACACATAAGCCTTCTTATATCTTCCTCAAAACAGTCACCATACCTACCTATCATGGCATTTCAATAGCCATTCCGAGATATATTTCCATGCAACTTCCATCATCTTCATATACATGACTTGAGCATCATTGTCATATTGCTTTGCATGATCGTAAGATTGCTAGCATGATGTTTTCATGGCTTTTCCATTTTTTGATGTCATTGCTACGCTAGATCATTGCACATCCCGGTACACCGTCGGAGGCATTCATATAGAGTCATATCTTTGTTCTAGTATCGAGTTGTAATATTGAGTTGTAAGTAAATAAAAGTGTGATGATCATCATTATTAGAACATTATCCCATGTGAGGTTATCAAAATAAAAGTGGCCAGAGAACCCCCCCCCCCCAAATGAGAGAGGCCAAAGAAGCCTACAAAAAAGAAAAAGAAAGAAAAAAAGAAAAAAAAAGAGAGAAAAGAGAGAAGGGACAATGTTACTATCCTTTTACCACACCTGTGCTTCAGAGTAGCACCATGTTCTTCATATAGAGAGTCTCTTGAGTTATCACTTTCATATACTAGTAGGAATTTTTTATTATAGAACTTGGCTTGTATATTCCAACGATGGGCTTCCTCAAATGCCCTAGGTCTTCATGAGCAAGCAAGTTGGATGCACACCCACTTAGTTTCAGTTTGAGCTTTCGTACACTTATAGCTCTTAGTGCATCCGTTGCATGGCAATCCCTACTCCTCGCATTGACATCAATTGATGGGCATCTCCATAGCCCATCGATTAGCCGCGTCGATGTGAGACTTTCTCCTTTTTTGTCTTCTCCACACAACCTCCACCATCATATTCTATTCCACCTATAGTGCTATATCCATGGCTCACGCTCATGTATTGTGTGAAATTTGAAAAGGTTTGAGAACATCAAAAGTATGAAACAAATTGCTTGGCTTGTCATCGGGGTTGTGCATGATTTGAATGCTTTGTGTGGTGAAGATGGAGCATAGCCATACCATATGATTTTGTAGGGATAACTTTCTTTGGACATGTTATTTTGAAAATACATGATTGCTTTATTAGTAAGCTTGAAGTATTATTGTCTTAATGTCAATTGATAGACTATTGCTTTGAATCACTCGTGTCTTAATATTCATGCCATGATTAGATTACATGATCAAGATTATGCTAGGTAGCATTCCACATCAAAAATTATCTTTTTTATCATTTACCTACTCGAGGGCAAGCAGGAATTAAGCTTGGGGATGCTGATACGTTTCCGTCGTATCTATAATTTTTGATTATTCCATGCCAATATTATACAACTTTCATATACTTTTGGCAACTTTTTATACTATTTTGGGAGTAAAATATTGATCCAGTGCCCAGTGCCAGTTCCTGTTTGTTGCATGTTTTTTGTTTCGCAGTAAATCCATATCAAATGGAGTCCAAATGGGATAAAAACTGGCAGATTATTTTGGAATATATGTGAATTTTGGGAAGTGAAATCAACGCGAGACGATGCTCGAGGGGCCCATGAGGTAGGGGGGCGCGCTCCAGGGGGGGCAGGCGCGCCCCTGACCCTCATGGCCACCCTGTAAGGCGGTTGGTGCCCTTCTTTCGCTGCAAGAAAGCTAATATTCGGATAAAAATCGTGTCCAAAATTGAGTCCAATCAGAGCTACGGATCTCCGGGAATTTAAGAAACGATGAAAGGGCAGAATCAGGGAGTGCAGAAACAGAGAGAGACAGAGAGATAGATCCAATCTCGGAGGGGCTCTCACCCCTCCCATGCCATGGAGGCCATGGACCAGAGGGGAAACCCTTCTCCCATCTAGGGAGAAGGTCAAGGAAGAATAAGAAGGAGGGGGACTCTCTCCCCCTTGCTTCCGGTGGCATCAGAGTGCCACCGGGGGCCATCATCATCACCGCAATCTACACCAACACCTCCGCCATCTTCACCAACATCTCCATCACCTTCCCCCCTCTATCTATAGCGGTCCACTCTCCCGCAACCCGTTGTACCCTCTACTTGAACATGGTGCTTTATGCTTCATATTATTATCCAATGATGTGTTGCCATCCTATGATGTCTGAGTAGATTTTCGTTGTCCTATCGGTGGTTGATGAATTGCTATGATTGATTTAATTTTCTTGTGGTTATGTTGCTGTCCTTTGGTGCCCATCATATGATTGCGCGCGTGGAGAAGGTCAAGGAAGAAGAAGAAGAAGAAGAAGGGGGCCCTCTCCCCCTCTCTTCCGGTGGCGCCGGAACGCCGCCGGGGCCATCATCATCACCGCAATCTACACCAACAACTTCACCGCCCTCATCACCAACTCTTCCCCCCTCTATGCAGCGGTGTAACCCCTCTTTTACCCACTGTAATCTCTACTTAAACATGGTGCTCCACGCTATATATTATTTCCCAATGATGTATGGCTATCCTATGATGTTTGAGTAGATCCGTTTTGTCCTATGGGTTAATTGATGATCGTGATTGGTTTGAGTTGCATGTTTTATTACAGGTGCTATCATATGGTGTTCTCTGTGTCGCGCAAGCGTGAGGGATCCCCGATGTAGGGTTTGCAATATGTTCATGATTTGCTTATGGTGGATGGCATGAGTGATAGAAACACATACCCGAGTAAGTGTTGGAAATATGCCCTAGAGGCAATAATAAATTAGTTATTATTATATTATATTTCATTGTTCATGATAATCGTTTATTATCCATGCTAGAATTGTATTGATAGGAAACTCAGATGCATGTGTGGATACATAGACAACACCATGTCCCTAGTAAGCCTCTAGTTGACTAGCTCGTTGATCAATAGATGGTTACGGCTTCCTGACCATGGACATTGGATGTCGTTTATAACGGGATCACATCATTAGGAGAATGATGTGATGGACAAGACCCAATCCTAAGCCTAGCACAAGATCGTGTAGTTCGTATGCTAAAGCTTTTCTAATGTCAAGTATCATTTCCTTAGACCATGAGATTGTGCAACTCCCGGATACCGTAGGAATGCTTTGGGTGTACCAAACGTCACAACGTAACTGGGTGGCTATAAAGGTGCACTACGGGTATCTCTGAAAGTGTCTATTGGGTTGGCACGAATCGAGACTGGGATTTGTCACTCCGTGTAACGGAGAGGTATCTCTGGGCCCACTCGGTAGGACATCATCATAATGTGCACAATGTGACCAAGGAGTTGATCACGGGATGACGTGTTACAGAACGATCAAAGAGACTTGTCGGTAACGAGATTGAACAAGGTATCGGGATACCGACGATCGAATCTCGGGCAAGTACTATACCGCTAGACAAAGGGAATTGTATACGGGATTGATTGAATCCTTGACGTCGTGGTTCATCTGATGAGATCATCGTGGAGCATGTGGAAGCCAACATGGGTATCCAGATCCCGCTGTTGGTTATTGACCGGAGAGTTGTCTCGGCCATGTCTACATGACTCCCGAACCCGTAGGGTCTACACACTTAAGGTTCGATGACGCTAGGGTTATAGTGAAAGTATGTATGCGGTTACCGAATGTTGTTCGGAGTCCCGGATGAGATCCCGGACGTCACGAGGAGTTCCGGAATGGTCCGGAGGTAAATATTGATATATAGGAGGTATGGTTTTGACCACCGGAAGTGTTCCGGGCATCACCCGTAGTGTATCGGGACCACCGGAGGGGTCCGGGGTCCACCGGGAGGGGCCACGGGCCCCGGAGGCATAAATGGGCCAAGTGTGAGAAGGGACCAGCCCCTAGGTGGGCTGGGGCGCCTCCCCACCAAGGCCCATGCGCCTAGAGAGAAGAGGGGGCAAACCCTAAGGGCAGATGGGCCCTAAGGCCCATGCCTGGTGCGCCTCCCTCTCCCCCCACTTGGCCGCCACTCCAGATGGGGATTGGCGCTGCCGCCACCCCTAGGGTGGAAACCCTAGGTGGGGGCGCAGCCCTCCCTCTCCCCCTATATATAGTGGAGGCAAAGGGGCAGCCCAACACACGAAGTTCTTCCCCTGTTGGCGCAGCCCTACCCCTCTCCCTCCTCGTCTCTTGTAGTGCTTGGCGAAGCCCTGCTGGAGTCCTGCGCTCCTCCACCACCACCACGCCGTCGTGCTGCTGCTGGACGGAGTCTTCCCAACCTCTCCTTCTCCCCTTGCTGGATCAAGGCGTAGGAGACGTCACCGGGCTGCACGTGTGTTGAATGCGGAGGCGCCGTTGTTCGGCGCTTAGATCGGAATCAACCGCGATCTAAATCGCTACGAGTACGGCTCCTTCATCCGCGTTCTTGCAATGCTTCCACTTAGCGATCTACAAGGTTATGTAGATGCACTCCCCTTCCCCTCGTTGCTAGATTACTCCATAGATTGATCTTGGTGATGCGTAGAAAATTTTAAATTTCTGCTACGATCCCCAACAGTAAGTAGGTTGTTTGCGTATGGGAATAAAGAGGACTTGATGCCTTATAATGCTATGGTTGGGTTTTACCTTAATGATCTGTAGTAGTTGCAGATGCTTGCTAGAGTTCCAATCATAAGTGCATATGATCCAAGAAGATAAATTATTTTAGCTTATGCCTCTCCCTCAAATAAAATTGCAATAATGATTACCGGTCTAGTTATCGATTGCCTAGGGACAAATAACTTTCTTGTGTGACAAAAAGCTCTCTACTAAAAATACTTAGTTATGTCTTCATCTAAACAGCCCCTACTTTTTATTTACGCGCTCTTTATTATCTTGCAAACCTATCCAACGACACCTACAAAATACTTCTAGTTTCATACTTGTTCTAGGTAAAGCGAACGTTAAGCGGGTGTCTGTCTCTCCCACTTTAGTCGGATCGGATTCGATGAAAAGGGTCCTTATGAAGGGTAAATAGTAATTGGCATATCACGTTGTGGTTTTGGCGTAGGTAAGAAACGTTCTTGCTAGAAACCTATAGCAGCCACGTAAAAACGTGCAACAACAATTAGAGGACGTCTAACTTGTTTTTGCAGCATGTGCCGTGTGATGTGATATGGCCAAAAGGATGTGATGAATGATATATGTGATGTATGAGATTGATCATGTTCTTGTAATAGGAATCATGACTTGCATGTCGATGAGTATGACAACCGGCAGGAGCCATAGGAGTTGTCTTAATTTATTTATGACCTGCGTGTCAACATAAACGTCATATAATTACTTTACTTTATTGCTAAAGCGTTAGCCATAGTAGTAGAAGTAATAGATGACAAGACAACTTCAAGAAGACACGATGATGGAGATCATGATGATGGAGATCATGGTGTCATGCCGGTAACAATGATGATCATGGAGCCCCGAAGATGGAGATCATAAGGAGCAAAATGATATTGGCCATATCATGTCACTATTTGATTGCATGTGATGTTTATCATGTTTTACATCTTATTTGCTTAGAACGACGGTAGCTTAAATAAGATGATCCCTCGCAATAATTTCAAGAAAGTGTTCCCCCTAACTGTGCACCGTTGCGAAGGTTTGTTGTTTCGAAGCACCACATGATGATCGGGTGTGATAGATTCTAACGTTCAAATACAACGGGTGTAAGCCAGATTTACACACGCAATACACTTAGGTTGACTTGACGAGCCTAGTATGTACAGACATGGCCTCGGAACACGGAAGACCGAAAGGTCAAGCATGAGTCGTATAGAAGATACGATCAACATGAAGATGTTCACCGATGTTGACTAGTCCGTCTCACGTGATGATCGGACACGGCCTAGTTGACTTGGATCATGTTTCACTTAGATGACTAGAGGGATGTCTATCTGAGTGGGAGTTCATTAAATAATTTGATTAGATGAACTTAATTATCATGAACATAGTCTAAATTTTCTTTGCAAATATGTTGTGGATAAATAGCTCATGCTTTAGCTCCCTGTTTTAATACGTTCCTAGAGAAAAGACTAGGTTGAAAGATATTGTAAGCATTGATGCGGACTAGGTCCGTTGCCTGAGGAGTGTCCTCATTGCTACACAGAAGGCTTATGTATTTGATGCACCGCTCGGTGTGCCAACCCCTCCAGCGTCGTCGGTGGATGTTGTGAACACCTGACAGACACATCCTGATGACTACTTGATAGTTTAGTGCACCATACTTCATGGCTTAGAATCGGGATTCCAATGACGTTTTGAACGCCATAAGACATATGAGATGTTCCAAGAGCTGAAATTGGGATTTCAGGCTCATGACCGTGTTGAGAGGTATGAGACCTCTGACAAGTTCTTTTGCCAACAAGATGGAGGAGAATAGCTCAGCTAGTGAGCATGTGCTCAGAATGTCTGGGTGCTACAATCACTTAAATCAAGTGGGAGTTAAAACTTCCAGATAAGATAGTGATTGATAGAGTTCTCTAGCCACTATCACTAAGCTACTAGATCTTCGTGATGAACTATGACATGCAAGGGATGGAGTTGATCCCGGAGCTGTTTGCGGTGCTTAAGACCGCAAAAGGTAGAAATCAAGAAGGAGCATCAAGTGTTGATGGTTTAACAAGACCACTAATTTCAAGAAGGGCAAGGGCTAGAAGGGAAACTTCATGGATGGCAAACCAGTTGCCGCTCCAGTGAAGGAACCCAAGGTTGAACTCAAACCTGAGACTAAGTGCTTCTATTGTAAGGGGAACGGTCACTGGTAGTGGAATTACCCCAAATGCATGGTAGATAAGAAGGCTGGCAACTTCAACAAAGTATATACGTGTTATTAATGTGTACCTCGCTAGTACTCCTGGTAGCACCTGGGTATTGGATACTGGTTCAGTTACTATTATGGGTGACTTGAAGCAAAAGCTACGGACTAAATGGAGACTGGCTAAGGGCGAGGTGACGATGTGTGTTGGAAGTGTTTCCAAAGTTGATGAGATCACCATCGCACACTCCATCTGCCTTCGGGATTAGTATTGAACCTACATAAATGTTGTCAGGTGTCTACGTTGAGCATGAATATGATTAGATCATGTTCATTGCAATACGGTTATTCATTTAAGTTAGAGAATAATGGTTATTCTGTTTACATGAATAATACCTTTCATGGTCATGCACCCTATGTGAATGGTTCAATGAATCTCGGTCGTGGTAATACACATGTTCACGCTAAAAGATGTAGATAGTCCCACTTTCTTGTGGCACTGCCGCTTAGGTCATATTGGCGTAAGATGCATGAAGAAACTCCGTGTTGATGGATGTTTGGAGTCACTTGATTTTGAATCGCTTGACACATGCGAGCCATGCCTCATGGGCAGGATGACTAAGACCCCGTTTTCAGGTACAATGAAATGGGCAAGTGACTTGTTGGAAATCATACATGCTGATGCGTGTAATCCAATGAGAATTGAAGCGTGCGGTGGATATCGCTATTTTCTCATCTTCACTGACGATTTGGGTAGATATAGGTATATCTACTTAATGAAGCACAAGTCTGAAACATTTGAAAAGTTCAAGCGATTTCAGAGTGAAGTTAAGAATCATCATAACAATAAGATCATGTTCCTATGATCTGATCAAAAGGGGATTTTCTGAGTTATGAGTTTGGCAATCACTTAAGACATTGTGGAATTGTTTCACAGTTGAAGCCACCTAGAACACCACAGCGTAATGGTGTGTCCGGACATCATAATCGAACCTTATGAGATATGGTGCGATCTATGATATCTCTTACTGATCTACCGCTATTATTTTGAGGTTATGCATTAGAGACAGCTGCATTCACTTTAGATAGGACACCATATAAGTCCGTTGAGATGACGTCGTATGAACATTGGTTTGGCAAGAAACCAAAGTTGTCGTTTCTTAATGTTTGGGGCTGCGATGCTTAAGACTTCAGCCGAAGAAGCTCGAACCCAAAGCGGACAAACACATCTTCATAAGATACCCAAAGGTGACAGCTGGGTATACCTTCTATCTCAGATCCGAGGGTAAATTGTTTGTCGCTAAGAATGGGTCCTTTCTCGAGAAGGAGTTTCTCTCGAAAGAATTGAGTGGGAGGAAGATAGAACTTGATGAGGTTGTCGAACCTTTACTTCAACCAGAGAGTGATGCAACACAGAAAGATGTTTTCTGTGGCGCCTACGTCTGTTGAATAGGAAGTTAATGATAGTGATCATGAAGCTTCGGATCAAGTTGCTATCGAACCTTGTAGGTCGACAAGGATATGTACTACTCCTGAGTGGTACGGTAATCCTGTCTTAGATATCATGTTGTTAGACAACAATGAACCTACGAGCTATGGAGAAGCGATGGTGGGCCCGTATTCCGACAAATGGTTAGAAGCCATGAAATCCGAGATAGGATCCATGTATCAGAACAAAGTATGGACTTTGGTGGACTTACCCGATGATCAGCAAGACATTGAGATAAATGGATCTTTAAGAAGAAGACGGACATGGATGGTAATGTTACCGTCTATGAAGCTCGACTTGTGGGAAAGAGTCTTTTCACAAGTTCAAGGAGTTGACTATGATGAGAATTTCTCACCCGTAGCGATGCTTAAGTCCGTCGGAATCATGTTAGCATTAGCTGTATTTTTCGATTATGAAATCTGACAGATGGATGTCAAAACAAGTTTTCTTACCAGTTTTCGTAAGAAAAGTTGTATGTGATACAATAAAAGGTTTTGTCGATCCTAAGGATGCTAAAAGGTATGCTGGCTCCAGCAATCCTTCTATGGACTAGAGCAAGCATCTCGGAGTCGGAATATATGCTTTGATGGAGTGATCAAAGCTTTTAGGTTTATACAATGTTTGCTAGAAACTTGTATTTACAAGAAAGTGAGTGGGAGCACTACAACATTTCTGATAAGTATATGTGGATGACATATTATTGATCCGAAATAATGTAGAATTTCTAGAAAGCATAAACGGTTATTTGAAGAGTGTTTTTCAAAGGAAGACCTGGATAAAGCTGCTTACATATTGGGCATCAAGATCTATAGAGATAGATCAAGATGCCTGATGATACTTTCAAAGAACGCACACCTTGACATGTTTTTGAAGGAGTTCAAAATAGATCAGTCAAAGAAGGGGTTCTTACCTGAGTTGTAAGGTGTGAAGTTGAGTAAGACTCGAAGATTGACCACGACAGAAGAAAGAGGAAGGACGAAGGTCGTCCCCTATGCTTTTGTCATAGGCTCTATACGGTATACCATGCTGAGTACCGCACCTGATGTGTGCCTTGCCACATGCCTGGCAAGAGGGTACAAAGGTGATCTAGGAGTGGATCACTGGATAGCGGTCAAAAATTACCCTTAGAGGAATAAGGAAATGTTTCTCGGTTATGGAGGTGATAAATAGTTCGATGTAAAGAGTTACGTTGATGCAAGCTTAACACCTATCCGGATAGCTCTGAGTAGAGATACCGGATACGTATAATGGAGCAACAATTTGGAATAGCTCCAAGTGGAACGTGGTAGCAGCATCTACGATATGACATAAAGTTTTGCAAAATACATAGGGATCTGAATATGCCAGACCCGTTGACTACAACCTCTCTCACAAGCATAACATGATCAAACCCAGAACTCATTGAGTGTTAATCACATAGTGATGTGAACTAGATTAGTGACTCTAGTAAACTCTTTGGATGTTGGTCACATGGCGATGTGACCTGTGAGTGTTAATCAGATGGCGATGTGAACTAGATTATTGACTCTAGTGCAAGTGGGAGACTATTGGAAATATGCCCAGGCAATAATAAATTAGTTATTATTATATTATATTTCATTGTTCATGATAATCGTTTATTATCCATGCTAGAATTGTATTGATAGGAAACTCACATACATGTGTGGATACATAGACAACACCATGTCCCTAGTAAGCCTCTAGTTGACTAGCTCGTTCATCAATAGATGGCTATGGTTTCCTGACCATGGACATTGGATGTCGTTGATAACGGGATCACATGATTAGGAGAATGATGTGATGGACAAGACCCAATCCTAAGCCTAGCACAAGATCGTGTAGTTCGTATGCTAAAGCTTTTCTAATGTCAAGTATCATTTCCATAGACCATGAGATTATGCAACTCCCGGATACCGTAGGAGTGCTTTGGGTGTGCCAAACGTCACAACGTAACTGGGTGGCTATAAAGGTTCACTACGGGTATCTCCGAAAGTGTCTGTTGGGTTGGCACGAATCGAGACTGGGATTTGTCACTCCGTGTAACGGAGAGGTATCTCTGGGCCCACTCGGTAGCACATCATCATAATGTGCACAATGTGACCAAGGAGTTGATCACGGGATGATGTGTTACGGAATGAGTAAAGAGACTTGTCGGTAATGAGATTGAACAAGGTATCGGGATACCGACGATCGAATCTCGGGCAAGTACTATACCGCTAGACAAAGGGAATTGTATACGGGATTGATTGAATCCTTAACATCGTGGTTCATCCGATGAGATCATCGTGGAGCATGTGGGAGCCAACATGGGTATTCAGATCCCGCTGTTGGTTATTGACCGGAGAGTTATCTCGGCCATGTCTACATGACTCCCGAACCCATAGGGTCTACACACTTAAGGTTCGATGACGCTAGGGTTATAGGGAAAATATGTACGCGGTTACCGAATGTTGTTCGGAGTCCCGGATGAGATCCCGGACATCACAAGGAGTTCCGGAATGGTCTGGAGGTAAAGATTGATATATAGGAAGTATGGTTTTGGCCACCGGAATTGTTCCGGGCATCGCCGGTAGTGTACCGGGACCACCAGAGGGGTCCGGGGGTCCACCGGGAGGGGCCACGGGCCCCAGAGGCATACATGGGCCATGTGTGAGAAGGGACCAGCCCCTAGGTGGGCTGGGGCACCTCCCCACCAAGGCCCATGCGCCTAGAGAGAAGAGGGGGCAAACCCTAAGGGCAGATGGGCCCTAAGGCCCATGCCTGGTGCGCCTCCCTCTCCCCCCCACTTGGCCGCCACCCCAGATGGGGATTGGGGCTGCCGCCACCCCTAGGGTGGAAACCCTAGGTGGGGGCGCAGCCCTCCCTCTCCCCCTATATATAGTGGAGGCAAAGGGGCAGCCCAACACACGAAGTTCTTCCCCTGTTGGCGCAGCCCTACCCCTCTCCCTCCTCATCTCTCGTAGTGCTTGGCGAAGCCCTGCTGGAGTCCTGGGCTCCTCCACCACCACCACGCCGTCGTGCTGCTGCTGGACGGAGTCTTCCCAACCTCTCCTTCTCCCCTTGCTGGATCAAGGCGTAGGAGACGTCACCGGGCTACACATGTGTTGAACGCGGAGGCGCCGTTGTTCGGCGCTTAGATCGGAATCAAACGCGATCTGAATCGCTGCGAGTACGACTCCTTCATCCGCGTTCTTGCAACGCTTCCGCTTAGCGATCTACAAGGGTATGTAGATGCACTCCCCTTCCCCTTGTTGCTAGATTACTCCATAGATTGATCTTGGTGATGCGTAGAAAATTTTAAATTTCTGCTACGATCCCCAACAGTAAGTAGGTTGTTTGCGTATGGGAATAAAGAGGACTTGATGCCTTATAATTCTATGGTTGGGTTTTACCTTAATGATCTGTAGTAGTTGCGGATGCTTGCTAGAGTTCCAATCATAAGTGCATATGATCCAAGAAGAGAAAGTATATTAGCTTAGGCCTCTCCCTCAAATAAAATTGCAATAATGATTACCGGTCTAGTTATTGATTGTCTAGGGACAAATAACTTTCTTGTGTGACAACAAGCTCTCTACTAAAAATACTTAGTTGTGTCTTCATCTAAACAGCCCCTACTTTTTATTTACGCGCTCTTTATTATCTTGCAAACCTATCCAACGACACCTACAAAAATACTTCTAGTTTCATACTTGTTCTAGGTAAAGCGAACGTTAAGCGTGCGTAGAGTTGTATCAGTGGTCGATAGAACTTGAGGGAATATTGTTCTACCTTTAGCTCCTCATTGGGTTTGACACTCTTACTAATCGAAAGAGGCTGCAATTGATCCCCTATACTTGTGGGTTATCAGACCATGCCGAGGACTGTGGCTTGCGCGTCAACCAAAGCGCCTTTGGCCGCATCCCTCTCCTCCGTCAGGTCCAGGACCTGCTTCTTCAGCCCGTCCCGCTCCACCTCCAGCTCATTCACCTTGTCGGCCTAGACCTGGGCCTGAGCATTGAGTGCATCCTCGTGCCTCTATTCCAGCTCCCGGGTCCGCTGCGCGACAAGCTTCTTGACCTCCTCATCCTTGCCGCGCAGTGTCGCGGTGAGCTTCTCCTCATGAGCGGCGAGGTCCTCCTCCTGGGAGTTCAGCACGGCCTGGTGCTGGTGCCGAGCGGCCTCGTCCATGGTGGCATGTGCTTTCGCCGCCTCCTGGGCCTTCTCGACATCGTCCTACTTCAGGACAAGCTCCTGCTTGCGCTCGACCAGCAGGTCTTGGGCGGTCTTCAGTTCCTCACAGGCCTGGCGGAACCAAGCCTGCGTCTCGGCGACGCGCTCCTCGAGATCCGCCTCCTCCTTGTCCACCGCTGCCATCCTGGACTTGGCCTTGTCCAGGCAGGCACGGTGAAGCGCCTGGAGCTTCTGAAATTTGGCGGTCATGGCCTGGAGGAGCCGCTCTTCCTGGGAACCGCCACCACCGGCGCTCGGTTCGTCAACAACCTCAAGCCCGGCGGCGGTGAGCACCTCATCATGAAACACCTCCCCCTCGGTGGGCGCCCTGGTGCTCGCCGTCCCTGGGAGGTGGACGAACGGGTCATCGCTCACCTTCAGGTACTTTCCCGAGCCAGAGGCAGCGGAGGAGGAAGGTTGGTCGGCAACTGCCCCTCCTCGACAGCGGCCTTGCTGGCCTCCTAGGCAGCGGCCCTGCCGGTCTCCCCGGGCGGCCCCTTGGCGGCATCCTCAGCAGCACCCTTGGCGGCCTCCTCGGCAATGATCTTGGCGGCCTCCTCGGCGGCGATCTTGGCGTCCTCGGCCTCGGTGTCCCTGGCGACCTCCTCAATGACGGTGTCAATGTCCTCCAGGTCCGTCGGGGAAGGGTCTGGATACCGAGGAGGGGAATGAGGCGAAGCCAAGACCAAAGTTTGAAAATAAAAAGCAAGAATAGGGACAAAAGGCGAATAAATCACCCGTGCCAGGCTGGGAAGAAGTGGCCCCCTCCTCGCCAATATTCGGTGCTGTGACGGAGCCACCGGGGCCCGGGTTCGCCTCCTCCTCCTCCACCTCCGTGCGCATGGGCTCGGTGCTTGGCACCCTTGCCGGGGATGCCCCTAGGGGCGGCGTGGTTGATGGGTGCGGCATGTTGGGGGTGGCCCTCAGTAGCTCCTCCTACTGCCGTCCTCCTCCTACAACCACGGCAAGGTCAGCGTCAAGGGATCGTACCCCAGCACACATTGATGTGGAGCAACTAGTGAACGCACATTGGGGGCTGCGCCGGGGGCTGCTATCCGGGCTGCTCTCCACCACCAGCGGCATACTCGAGGTGCCCGCTGGGGGCTGGCCACCCGTCGAGGCCCTGGCCCTCTTCGCCAACCTCTAGGCCAACGTCTCCACATCCCTGCAAAGATGAAAACAAGTCAAGAAAACCGGTGTGGTCTGAAGGAACGGAGATGATGAAGGGCAAGATTCTTACTCATCCTCCCTCTCCTCTTCCGCTGCCTTCCTCTTCCTCCTTGGGCTGAGAGACCCAAGATCGAAGACGACCTCCGTGTCGACATCTGCGGGAGGAGGGGAAGGGGATGGAGTCCGGTGACGCTTGGACGAAGAAGAGGCGGTCACTTTCTTCTTCGCCACCGCGGCCTTCACCACCTTCCTTGCTACCGCGACCCTCGTCAGGCGCACGGACTCCCCCTGGGCCTCTTGTCGCTTCTCGGTCCTGCCGGGCTGGACCGGCTCACCAGAGCTGGCCCGCCGCAGGACACGCTTTCTTCTCATTGCCGGAGGGTCGTCAGCCCCGGCCTCTTCCTCGGTCGACTCCTCGACCACATCTTCAATGAGAGGGGCCCCAGTGCCGGTGCTGCTGGCCTCCCCAGCAGACTCTGCCCATCCGGCAAGATCCTCCTCCTCCGCGGTCGCCTCGGCCTCGTTCTCCACGTGGCCGACGCTGCCAGCTTCTCTGGCGAGCGCCGCCTCCGCCGCCCTGGCGGCGATGTAATCTAGCGCCTCCTTGGTGGTGTCCTTGATAAGAAGTGGCTCATCACGGACATACCTCTCTGACAGGTTGTCGAAGAACTCCGACACCTGCTCCGCCTCCGGCTCGGCCCAACTTGGGTCAAGGCCGTGCACACTGAAGTCCGGCATCATGGCAATGATGTTGGTTTGGCGAGAGCTGTTGCTCAATGGGACCACTCCCGTCGGCAACCAGAACAGAGGCCCCTTGACGGCCTTGTCGGCTCTCTCAGCCCTGCCATCATCACCTACATCGAGATGGAAAAGCCTCCGACAAAAATGGGCATGCCCCATCACCGTGAAGTTGTGCTTCAAGCCAGGACGAAGCCTCATGACATCGACCGCGTTCCTGAAGAGCCAGGCCGACCTCCCCTTGTTATGTAGTGGGGCAATGCGGCGGCGGATGAAATCGGCCCCAATCATCTCAAGGGTGAGCCCGACCATGGTGAGGCGATGTATTCTGGTAGTAGCGATCGCGAGCTTCTTGTTTTCGGTGTCGAGGTCGCTCCAGTCCTTGTGACGGACTGGCGGGCTCTGACGAACTTGGCAGAACTCCTGCAGATCCTCCTCCTCAATCCATAGCCACTGGCCCCGCCACTCCTCCCACCTCTCCTTCTGGGTGCCCTCCGGATACATGCCCTTCTCCTAGGGCCGTGGGATCTAGGTGACACAGCCGGAGATGGCACCCCCTCCTGGATGCGGGGAAAGAAGTAGTGGCGGAAGAGCGCCGTGCTGGGAAGCATTCCGGCGAAGCCCTCGCAGAGGTGGGTGAAGAGGGCCATGCACGCCACGACATTCGGCGTGAAATCAAGAAGATGGAATCCGAAGGTGTGCATGACATCATTGAAAAATTCGGAGAAAGGGGGACAGAGCCCGCAGGAGAAGTAGTCAACGGAGAAAGGATACTGATTCGGGCCGGCCTTGGCAAAATCAACGGGGATGATGTGCGTGGCTGGATGCCCCGTCGTCTTCGCCTCCACAAAGGCCTGAAGTATTCCCTGAGGTGGACCGCATCAACCATTGAGGGGAAGAAGGCAAGTTGCGTCAGAAGCGTCGACGACTCGCTCTCCGGCATCTCCTTCTCCTCGGTGTCCTTGGCCACTCCCTTGCCCTTACTGGTTTTGGGTGCCATGGCGGCCGGGAAAGGGGTGAAGAATCTGGAGCAGTGGGAGATTGAGGGCAATGGGGGTGCCGCGGAGGCGGATGGAGGCGGGAGTTTCGGCTTTTTCACTTGAGGAAGAAGGGGGAGGGACGGCAGTTCCGAAATTAGAGAGACGCAGAGGGTAAATGAACAGCGCGCCCGCGGTTTCTCCTTTTCTTATGAGGAAGGCGCGGGCCACCTCTTTACCATTCACTGCGATGTGACGCATGAGGGCAGCAACTACCCCACGCATGACCCCCACATCATGCACGACCCCCACCTCGTGCGTTCAACGCAGGTTGTGGGGAAGTGCGACGGGCGAGGGAGTTACAACAGTAAAACTGCGCCCCGCATGCCCGCGCACCGTTCTAGGCCTGGCCCAACAACGCATTGTGTTTATGTGTGGCCCAGGCCCGGGGGCTCCTGTCGGTGTACAAAAGTAGGGGTTCTCCTTTTTACCCCTTTACTTGTGCACGGGCAGTCAGAGCCGCACCTGCGGCCACACTTAGCGGGGCAAAGGGAGGAAGCAGAGGCCACAAGACAACCAGAAAAACGCCAAGCCAAAGAGATGAAGAGCAGGAGGGCGAGGTGGACCCCCCTGGCAAGGCCCTTGCCGGGAGGCCTCGGCAGCCTCGGAAAGAGCCTTGCCAGGGCAATTTTCCCGACACCAGCAGAGCCGCCACCCTTGAGCCCACAGGTTCCAACACCACCGGCCACCTTGGGACCGAGGCTCGGGAGGCACCTCCATGGTGGCATGCAAATCTTTCTGGAAACCAGAAGCCCACAAGACTAGACGATGACCAGAAGACAAGACAATCGCAAGCCCCTTGTCGAGGATGCCCCCAAGGCCCCGACAAGGCTCCTTGCTGAAAATGCTCGCAAGGCCCCGGCAAGACTTTTACCGAGGGCGCTCACGAGACCCCGGCAATGACCCTTGCTGGGAATATATGCGGGACCGTGACAAGACCTTGCCACCCCATCGCCGCCCCAGCTCAGCGGCCAACCAACCAACTGAGGCTAGTACCCGCGTGGCAGTACGTGGATGCTAATCCAACTAGCCAAACACCAGCGTGGTGGCATGCAGATCTTCGTGAAGACCTTACCACCACGCCGACTCAGCAGCCTACCAGCCTACGTGACACTGCATGCCTCGTTGGCCTGGACGCGTGTCGGGGTAAGGTGGAGCGGCGACGGACGGGATGGGCCTCGTTACCGCCCTTGATAAAGCAACGGGACACCTAAGGAGCACATTTAATGCGCCTTGTCCCGTAATGACAGGCGATAAGCTTGTACACTGTATACCTTTCCACCTCCTGTGTGCCATTGTGACGACCCCTTTTGACTATAAAAGGAGGCCCGAGGCGTAATGGAGAAGGATTCGGATCTTTTGGACTATGCATGCACTGCAGCGAGTTCAAAAGCCCAAGAACACTCAAATATACACCAAAGTAGGATTAGGGTATTACGCATCCTTGCGGCCCGAACCCGGGTAAACGATCTTTGTGCTGGCTACTAGACCCGGTCTTTGCACAACCCCGCGCCCGCCAACCGTAAAAGGGATCCCAGTGATTCCATAGGTGTCATTTCCACCGACGCCTCTTCTCACTGGTAAGGTTTGATATCATAATTGAGCTCTTCAATAGCCCAATATGCCTTATGCTCTAGTTCAAGAGGTAAGTGACAAGCTTTTCCATAAACCATTTTATATGGAGACCTACCCATAGGGTTCTTATAAGCAGTTCTATAAGCCCATAATGCATCATCAAGTTTCTTAGACCAATTCTTTCTAGATCTATCAGCAGTCTTTTGCAAGATCGATCTAATCTCTCTATTGCTCAATTCTACTTTACCACTAGACTGAGGATGATATGGAGATGCAATTATATGGTTGACATCATACTTCGCAAGCATTTTATGAAAAGCACCATGAATAAAATGTGAACCACCATCAGTCATTAAATATCTAGGGTCTCCAAACCTCGAAAAAATAACTTCTTTAAGCATCTTAATAGAAGTGTTATGATCAACACTACTAGTTGGAATAGCTTCTACCCACTTAGTAACGTAATCAACAACAACTAAAATGTGTGTGTACCCATTAGAGGAAGGAAAAGGTCCCATATAATCAAAGCCCCAAACATCAAATGGTTCAATAACAAGTGAATAATTCATAGGCACTTCCTGACGTCTACTAATATTGCCAATTCTCTGACATTCATCATAAGACAAGACAAACTTACGAGCATCCTTGAAGAGAGTAAGCCAATAAAAATCGGATTGCAATACCTTGTGTGCAGTTCTATCTCTAGCGTGGTGTCCTCCGTAAGACTCAGAGTGGCACTTGCGTAGGATATGTCCCTGTTCATGCTTAGGTACACAACGTCTAATAACACCACCTACTCCTTTATAAAGGTGTGGCTCATCCCAAAAGTAATGTCTTAAATCATAGAACAACTTTTTCTATTGATGTTATGTGAAAGTAGGAGGTATAAATTTAGCAATAATGTAATTAGCATAACCAACATACCTAGGAGTATTACGAGAAGCATTTATGACAGCTAATTGTTCATCATGAAAGCTATCATCAATAGGCAGTGGGTCATCAAGAACATGTTCTAATCTAGACAAGTTGTCAGCAAAGGGGTTCTCAGCACCCCTTCTATCAATAATATGCAAATCAAATTCTTGTAACAAGAGAACCCATCTAATAAGTCTAGGTTTAGCATCTTTCTTTTCCATAAGGTATTTAATAGCAGCATGATCAGTGATAACCCACAAGTATAGGGGATCGCAACAGTTTTCGAGGGTAAAGTATTCAACCCAAATTTATTGATTCGACACAAGGGGAGCCAAAGAATACTCTCAAGTATTAGCAGCTGAGTTGTCAATTCAACCACACATGGAAACTTAGTATCTGCAGCAAAGTATTTAGCAGCAAAGTAATATGATAGTGGTGGTAACGGTAACCAAAGGTAACAGTAGTAAAAGTAATGTTTTTGGTGTTTTGTGGTGATGATAGCAGTAGCAATAGGAAAATAAATAAGCGAAGAACAATATATGGTAAGCTCGTAGGCAATGGATCGGTGATAGAGAATTATGCCGGATGTGGTTCATCATGTAACAGTCATAACCTAGGGTGACACAGAACTAGCTCCAGTTCATTGATATAATGTAGGCATGTATTCCGAAGATAGTCATACATGCTTATGGAAAAGAATTTGCATGACATCTTTTGTCCTACCCTCCCGTGGCAGCGGGGTCCTTAAGGAAACTAAGGGATATTAAGGCCTCCTTTTAATAGAGTACCGGAACAAAGCATTAACACATAGTGAATACATGAACTCCTCAAACTACGGTCATCACCGATAAGTATCCCGATTATTGTCACTTCAGGGTTAACGGATCATAACACATAATAGGTGACTATAGACTTGCAAGATAGGATCAAGAACACTCATATTGGTGAAAACATAATAGGTTCAGATCTGAAATCATGGCACTCGGGCCCTAGTGACAATGATTAAGCATAGCAAAGTCATAGCAACATCAATCTCAGAACATAGTGGATACTAGGGATCAAACCCTAACAAAACTAACTCAATTACATGATAGATACCATCCAACCCATCACCATCCAGCAAGCCTGTGATGGAATTACTCACGCACGGCAGTGAGCATCATGAAATTGGTGATGGAGGATGGCTGATGATGACGATGGCGACAGATTCCCCTCTCCGGAGCCTCGAACAGACTCCAGATCTGCCCTCCCGAGAGGTTTTAGGGCTTGGCGGCGGCTCCGTATCGTAAAACGCGATGAATTCTTCTCTCTGGTTTTTTTCTCCCTAAAACACAATATATAGAGTTGGAGTTGGAGTCGGAGAGGCACCAGGGGGCCCACGAGGTAGGAGGCGTGCCCCACCCTCGTGGAGAGGTGGTGGGCCCCCTGGCCTTCATCTTTTGTAGGTATTTTTTATATTTTCCAAAAAGTTGCTCTATGAAGTTTCATATCATTCCGAGAATGTTTGTTTCTGCACATAAATAACACCATGGTAATTCTGCTGAAAACAGCGTCAGTCCGGGTTAGTTCCATTCAAATCATGCAAGTTAGAGTCCAAAACAAGGGCAAAAGTGTTTGGAAAAGTAGATATGTTGGAGACGTATCAACTACCCCAAGCTTAAACCTTTGCTTGTCCTCAAGCAATTCAGTTGACAAACTGAAAGTGATAAAGAAAAACTTTTTACAAACTCTGTTTGCTCTTGTTGTTGTAAATATGTAAAGCCAGCATTCAAGTTTTCAGCAAAGATTATAACTAACCACATTCACAATAACGCTTAGGTCTCAAGTTTACTTATATCAATAGCATAATCAACTAGCGAGCAACAATAATAAATCTCAGATGACAACACTTTCTCAAAACAATCATAATATGATATAACAAGATAGTATCTCGCTAGCCCTTTCCGAGACCGCAAAACATAAATGCAGAGCACCTTTAAAGACCAAGGACTAACTAGACATTGTAATTCATGGTAAAAGAGATCCAGTCAAGTCATACTCAATGTAAATTAACAGTAATGAATGCAAATGACAGCGGTGCTCTCCAACTGGTGCTTTTTAATAAGAGGATGATGACTCAGCATAAAAGTAAATAGATAGGCCCTTCGCAGAGGGAAGCAGGGATTTGTAGAGGTGTCAGAGCTCGGTTTTGAAATAGAGGTGAATAATATTTTGAGCGGTATACTTTCATTGTCAACATAACAACCAAGAGATGGCGATATCTTCCATGCTACACACATTATAGGCGGTTCCCAAACAGAATGGTAAAGTTTATACTCCCCCTTCCACCAAAAAGCATCAATCCATGGCTTGCTCAAAACAACGAGTGCCTCCAACTAACAAGAGTCCCAGGGGGAGTTTTGTTTGCAATTATTTTGATTTACTTTGCATAAAGCATGGGACTGGGCATCCCGGTGACTAGCCATTTATCTCGTGAGTGAGGAGCGGAGTCCACTCCTCTTGAGAATAACCCGCCTAACATGGAAGATACAAACAGCCCTAGTTGATACATGAGCTATTCGAGCATACAAAACAGGATATTTATTTGAAGGTTTAGAGTTTGGTACATACAAATTTACTTGGAACAGCAGGAGATACCGTATATAGGTAGGTATAGTGGACTCATGTGGAATAACTTTGGGGTTTAAGGGATTGGATGCACAAGCAGTATTCCCGCTTAGTACAGGTGAGGGCTAGCAAAAGACTGGGAAGCGACCAGCTAGAGAGCGACATCAGTCATGAACATGCATTAAAATTAATCAACACCGAATGCAAGCATGAGTAGGATATAATCCACCATGAACATAAATATCGTGAAGGCTATGTTGATTTTGTTTCAACTACATGCGTGAACATGCGCCAAGTCAAGTCACTTAAATCATTGAGAGGAGGATACCACCCTATCATACCACATCATAACCATTTTAATAGCATGTTGGCACGCAAGGTAAACCATTATAACTCATAGCTAATCAAGCATGGCACAAGAAACTATGATCTCTAGTTGTCATTGCAAACATGTTCATTCATAATAGGCTGAATCAGGAATGATGAACTAATCATATTTACAAAAACAAAAGAGGTCGAGTTCATACCAGCTTTTCTCATCTCAATCGGTCCATCATATATCGTCATAATTGCCTTTCACTTGCACAGCCGAATGATGTGAATAATAATAATAGTACGAGTGCATTGGACTAAGCTGGAATCTGCAAGCATTTAATAAATAGGAGAAGACAAGGCAATATGGGATCTTTTGTTGGATCAACAATTATGCATATAAGAGCCCCTTCAACAATTTAATCATGGTCTTCTCCTATCGACCCCCAAAGAAAAGAAAAGAAATAAAACTATTTACGCGGGAAAGCTCCCAACAAGCAAAAGAAGAACAGGAAATATTTTTGGGTTTTCTTTTTAATTACTACTACAAGCATGGAAATTAAAACTAGCTAAAATCTACAACTAATTTTTTTGGTTTTTCTTAAGGTTTATTAAACACACAAGAAGAAAGCATAAAAAGGAAATAAACTAGCATGGATGATACAATGAAAAAGTATGAGCACCAACATCTAGCAATGAGTGTGTGAACATAAATGTAATGTCGGTGGGAAATACGTACTCCCCCAAGCTTAGGCTTTTGGCCTAAGTTGGTCCATGGCCACGGCTGGCCTGGTGGATATCCATAATAGTAACTGGGGTCGTACTGCGATGCAGCGGCTATCGGCTGCTGAGCGGCAGCGTGGCGACGAGCGGCCTCCGCTTTCCTCTCATACTCATCTGCCTCCTCTCTGGTAATAGTATATCTTCCTTTTGCCTGATGACCAAAGAAGGCAGGAGCAGGGAGAGTAATATGGACATCACGGCGTCTGTCAAAGATTAGTCGGTACTAGAGAGGTGATTCATTCCTCTCGACAAACTGGTGGTGAACCATAGCATTAAAGTCTAGGTAAGCAGGAGGTAATTCAATATCATCGTCGGGTATGGCTATACCAAGAAAATTAGCTATGCGGGTTGCATAAATTCCTCCAAAGAAATCTCCATTAAATCTATTAAGATGCAACCTACGTGCAACAATGGCTCCCAAATTATAAGATTTATCTCCTAACACAGCACTCCTAAGAATGCTGAGGTCAGGGACACACATGTGACATGCCTCATCTTTACCATTAATGCACCTACCTATGAAGAGAGCAAAATAATGTATAGCAGGAAAGTGAATGCTCCCTATGGTAGCTTGTGTAATATCTCTAGATTCTCCCACAGTTATGCTAGCAAGAAAATCTCTAAATTCAGATTTGCGAGGATCCCTTATACTACCCCATTGTGGAAGTTTGCAAGCAGCGGTAAAATCTTCTAAGTCCATAGTGTAAGAATTTTCATAAAGATCAAACAGGACAGTTGGAGAATTATGTGAAGATGAAAATTCAAACCTCCTCACAAAGGTACTAGTGATATTGTGATACTGACTGCACTTCTCTTCCTCGAAGCTCACAAGATCGGCGTTACACAAATATGCATTGAATTCTTCCTTAATTACTGCTCGATCCATAAAATTTTCAGAAGGCCACTCACAAGGACGCACTGGAGCGTCTCTTGGTGGCTCTTCATCAGCATCACGCATTGCAAGCCTGGGTCCTTGCTTCCTTGAAGAACCACCCTGGAACATTTTCCTAAGCATTTTTCTTCCTCTGAAAAATTCTGATTTTTTTTAGTAACTTCAAAATAAAAGTGAACCAAACTCAATAATATTGACAGCAACTACTCCTACAAGTGCCTAGAGCCTATATCATGCATCAAAACTACTTTTTGACCATATAAAGTTGACATGCAAGCTCAAGAACAGGGTCACCTAAGCAGCAGAAATTTGCAATGAATAAAGCACTAGAACAAAAACTAATTGGACCAATGGAGGAGTCACATACCAAGGAACAATCTCCCCAAGCAGTTTTGTGAGAGGTGCTTTGAGCAAGGAGATCGAAAATGGCAGCAAGATGAGCTAGAACTCATGCTTGAGCTGGTTATTCGTGTTTGTGGGAGGAAGAAGGAGTGTGTGGGTGAAAGGATAAGTGGAGGAGGGCCACCGTGGGCCCACGAGGCAGGGGGCGTGCCCAGGGGGGTAGGGCGCGCCCTCCACCCTCGTGGGCAGGTGGTTGACCCCCCTACTGTGTTCTCAGTGCAAAATATTCTCAAATATTCTAGAAAAAATCGTATTTAAATTTCAGGGCATTTGGAGAACTTTTATTTTCAGGGTATTTTTATATTGCACGGATAATTGGATAAAAGACAGAAAAATATTTATTTTTATTTTATTTAATATAAATAACAGAAAGTAAAAGTGGGGTACAAAAGGTTGTGACTTTTAGTTTCATCCATCCCATGATCATCAAAAGGAATCCACTAACAAGGTTCATCAAGTCTTGTTAATGAACTCATTCCGAATAACATGGAACCGGAGAAATTTCGAATAACACTATGTTACCTCAACGGGGATATGCACATCCCCAATAATAAGAACATCATATTTCTTCTTGATAGTAGGAAGAGGAAATTCAAAACCTCCAAATATAATCGATGGAATTTTTCCCATAGAGTTGATACTATGAACTTGAGGTTGTTTCCTCGGAAAGTGTACTGTATGCTCATTACCATTAACATGAAAAGTGACATTGCCTTTAGTGCAAACAATGACAACCCCTGCAGTATTCAAAAAGGGTCTTCCAAGAATAATAGACATACTATCGTCCTCGGGAATATCAAGAATAACAAAGTCCGTTAAAATAGTAACGTTTGCAACTAAAACGGGCACATCCTCACAAATACCGACATGTATAGCAGTTGATTTATCATCCATTTGCAAAGATATTTTAGTAGGTGTCAACTTATTCAAATCAAGTCTACAATATAAAGAGAGAGGCATAACACTAACACCTGCTCCAAGATCACATAAAGCAGTTTTAACATAGTTTCTTTTAATAGAGCATGGTATAGTGGGTACACCTGGATCTCCAAGTTTCTTTGGTATTCCACCATTAAAATTATAATTAGCAAGCATGGTGGAAATTTCAGCTTCTGGTATCTTTCTTTTTATTTGTAACAATTTCTTTCATATACTTAGCATAATGATTCATTTTAAGCATATCAGTTAATCGCATACGCAAAAAGATAGGTCTAGTCATTTCAGCAAAGCGCTCAAAATCCACATCATCCTTTTTCTTGGATGGTTTGGGAGTAAAAGGCATGGGTTTCTGAACCCATGGTTCTCTTTCTTTACCATGTTTCCTAGCAACAAAGTCTTTCTTATCATAACGTTGATTCTTTGATTGTGGGTTATCAAGATCAACAGCAGGTTCAATTTCTACTTCATTATCATTACTAGGTTGAGCATCATCATGAACATTATCATTAACACTAGTTTCAGGTTCATTACCAGATTGAGTTTCAGCACCAGAAATAGAAATATCATTTGGATTCACAGGTGGTTCAATAACAGGTTCACTAGAAGCATGCAGAGTCCTATCATTTTTCTTTTTCTTCCTTTTAGAAGGTCTAGGTGCATCTATATTATTTCTCTGAGAATCTTGCCCAATTCTCTTAGGATGGCCTTCAAGATACAAAGGTTCCTAAGTCATTTTACCACCTCTAGTCATAACTCTAACAGCATTATCATTATCCTTACTATTCAATTCATTGAGCAAATTATTTTGAGCTTTAAGTACTTGTTCTACTTGAGTGGTAACCATAGAAGCATGTTTACTAATAAATTTAAGTTCACCTTTGACATTAGCCATATAATCACCCAAGTGTTCAAGCATATTTGAATTGTATTTCAATTGTCTACCAAAATAAGCATTAAAGTCTTCTTGCTTAGCCATAAATTTATCAAACTCATCTAAGCATGGGCTAGCAAACTTAGTAAATGGGATTTCAGCTTTATCATATCTATAGAGAGAATTTACCTTTACTACCTGTGCCGGGTTATCAAGACCATGAGTTTCTTCAATAGGTAATAGATTAAGATCATATGTTTCTTCAACAGGCGGTAAATTAAGACTGTGTATTTCTTCAATAGGAGGTAAATTCTTAACATCTTCAGCTTTAATACCTTTTTCTTTCATAGATTTCTTTGCCTCTTGCATATCTTCAGGACTGAGAAATAGAATACCCCTTTTCTTCGGAGTTGGTTTAGGAATAGGCTCAGGAATTGGCTCCGGAGGTGTCCAATTATTTTCATTTGTCAACATATTATTGAATAGAATTTCAGCTTCATCCGGTGTTCTTTCCCTGAAAACAGAACCAACACAACTATCCAGGTAATCTCTGGAAGCATCGGTTAGTCCATTATAAAAGATATCAAGTATTTCATTTTTCTTAAGAGGATGATCAGGCAAAGCATTAAGTAATTGGAGAAGCCTCCCCCAAGCTTGTGGGAGACTCTCTTCTTCAATTTGCACAAAATTATATATATCCCTTAAAGCAGCTTGTTTCTTATGAGAAAGGAAATATTTAGCAGAGAAGTAATAAATCATATCCTAGGGACTACGCACACAACCAGGATCAAGAGAATTAAACCATATCTTAGCATCACCCTTTAATGAGAACAGAAATATTTTAAGGATATAAAAGTAACGAGTTCTCTCATCTGTAGTAAACAGGGTGGCTATATCATTTAATTTAGTAAGATGTGCCACAACAGTTTCAGATTCATAACCATGAAAAGGATCAGATTCAACCAAAGTAATTATATCAGGATCAACAGAGAATTCATAATCCTTATCGGTAACACAGATAGGTGAAGTAGCAAAAGCAGGGTCAGGTTTCATTCTAGCATTTAGAGATTGCTTATTCCATTTAGCTAATAACCTCTTAAGTTCATATCTATCTTTGCAAGCTAAAATAGCTAAAGAGGCTTCTTGATCAAAAACATAACCCTCAGGAATAACAAGTGATTCTTCATCATCACTTTCATCAGTATTATCAGATTCAATATTTTCAATCTCTCTAGGCCTAGCAAGTTGTTCATCCAGAAATTCACCAAGTGGCATAGTAGTATCAAGCATAGAAGTAGTTTCATCATAAGTACCATGTATAGCAGAAGTAGCATCATCAATAACATGCGACATATCATAACGAATAGCAGAAGCAGTTTTAGGTGTCGCAAGCTTACTCAAAACAGAAGGTGAATCAAGTACAGAGCTAGATGGCAGTTCCTTACCTCCCCTCGTAGTTGAGGGATAAATCTTGGTTCTTGGATCTTTCAGGTTCTTCATAATGATAAGCAGATATAAATCCCAAGTGACTCAAAGAATAAAGCTATGCTCCCCGGCAACGGCACCAGAAAATAGTCTTGATAACCCACAAGTATAGGGGATCACAATAGTTTTCGAGGGTAAAGTATTCAACCCAAATTTATTGATTCGACACAAGGGGAGCCAAAGAATACTCTCAAGTATTAGCAGCTGAGTTGTCAATTCAACCACACCTGGAAACTTAGTATCTGCAGCAAAGTATTTAGTAGCAAAGTAATATGATAGTAGTGGTAACGGTAACAAAAGGTAACAGTAGTAAAAGTAATGTTTTTGGTGTTTTGTAGTGATGATAGCAGTAGCAACGGGAAAGTAAATAAGCAAAGAACAATATATGGAAAACTCGTAGGCAATGGATCGGTGGTAGAGAATTATGTCGGATGCGGTTCATCATGTAATAGTCATAACCTAGGGTGACACAGAACTAGCTCCAGTTCATTGATCTAATGTAGGCATGTATTCCGAACATAGTCATACGTGCTTATGGAAAAGAACTTGCATGACATCTTTTGTCCTACCCTCCTGTGGCAGCGGGGTCCTTATGGAAACTAAGGGATATTAAGGCCTCCTTTTAATAGAGTACCGGAACAAAGCATTAACACATAGTGAATACATGAACTCCTCAAACTACGGTCATCATCGGTAAGTATCCCGATTATTGTCACTTCAGGGTTAACGGATCATAACACATAATAGGTGACTATAGACTTGCAAGATAGGATCAAGAACACTCATATATTGGTGAAAACATAATAGGTTCAGATCTGAAATCATGGCACTCGGGCCCTAGTGACAAGCATTAAGCATAGCAAAGTCATAGCAACATCAATCTTAGAACATAGTGGATACTAGGGATCAAACCCTAACAAAACTAACTCGATTACATGATAGATCCCATCCAACCCATCACCGTCCAGCAAGCCTACGATGGAATTACTCACGCACGGCGGTAAGCATCATGAAATTGGTGATGGAGGATGGTTGATGATGACGATGGCGACGGATTTCCCTCTCCGGAGCCCCGAACGGACTCCAGATCAGCCCTCCTGAGAGGTTTTAGGGCTTGGTGGCACCTCCGTATCGTAAAACGCGATGAATTCTTCTCTTTGGTTTTTTCTCCCCAAAACACAATATATAGAGTTGGAGTTGGAGTCGGAGAGGCACCAGGGGGCCCACGAGGTAGGGGGCGTGCCCTAGGGGGCAGGCGCGCCCCCCACCCTCGTGGAGAGGTGGTGGGCCCCCTGGCCTTCATCTTTTGCGGGTATTTTTTATATTTTCCAAAAAGTTGCTCCGTGAAGTTTCAGGTCATTCCGAGAACGTTTGTTTCTGCACATAAATAACACCATGGTAATTCTGCTGAAAACAGTGTCAGTCCAGGTTAGTTCCATTCAAATCATGCAAGTTAGATTCCAAAACAAGGGCAAAAGTGTTTGGAAAAGTATATACGACGGAGACGTATCAATCAGCGTGAACAATTACTTTGGAATCAACAATATAAGATCTGAACTTATCACAAGCAAAAACAACTACTAAAAATTATTTTTCAGTAGTAGCATAATTTCTCTGGGCACTGTCTAGAGTTTTACTAGCATAATGAGTAACATTTAATTTCTTATCAACTCGTTTCCCTAGAACAGCACCAACAACATAATCACTAGCATCACTGATGTCTACTATGCAACTTTATTCTTGTAGACACGTGTTCGGCCTCCAAGCGCAAAGTTTCGTAGGGCAGTAGCAATTTTCCCTCAAGTGGATGATCTAAGGTTTATCAATCCGTGAGAGCTGTAGGATGAAGATGGTCTCTCTCAAAAAACCCTGCAACCAAATACAAGAAATCTCTTGTGTCCCCAACACACCCAATACAAAGGAAAATTGTATAGGTGGATAAGTTCGGCGAAGAGATGATGATAAAAGTGTAATATGGATAGTAGAAATATATTTGTATAATCTGAATAAATAAAAACAACATGGTAGCAAATAGTAAATGGGCACAAAAACGGTATTGCAATGCTTGAAAATGAGGCCTATGGTCCGTACTTTCACTAGTGCAACCTCTCAACAATGCTAATATAATTGGATCATATAACCGACCCTCAACGTGCAACGAAGAATCACTCCAAAGTTCCTATCTAGTGGAGAACATAAGATGGGTTTGTTTGTAGGGTACGAAACCACCTCAAAGCTATTCTTTCCGATCAATCTATCCTAGAGTTCGTACTAAAATAACGCGAAGCTATTCTTTTCGATCGATCTAACCAAGAGTTTGTACTAGAATAACACCAAAGCAAATTCAGATTCACAATATTCAATCCAACACAAAGAACTTCAAAGAGTGCCCCAAGATTTCTACCGAAGAAACAAAGACAAGAACGTGCATCAAACCCTATGCATAGATTACCCCAATGTCACCTCAGGAATCCGCGAGTTGAGTGCCAAAACATATATCAAGTGAATCAATACGATACCCCATTGTCACCACGAGTATTGAACTGCAAGACATATATCAAGTGTTCTCAAATCCATAAAAGTATTCAGTCCACTAACAACAAAATCTCAAAGGGAAAAACTCAATTCATCACAAGATAGAGAAGGGAAAACACCATATGATCAGACTGTATTAACAAAGCCTGCGATGCATCAAGATCGTGACATCTCAAGAACACGAGAGAGGGAGAGAGAGAGATTAAACACATAGCTACTCGTACAAACCCTCAGCCCCGAGGATGGACTACTCCCTCCTCGTCGTGGTGGCCACCGGGATGATGAAGATGGCCACCGGAGATGATTCCCTCCTCCGGCAGGGTGTTGGAAAGGGCCTAGACTGGTTTTCGCTGGCTACAGAGCCTTGCGGCGGCGGAAATTCTGATCTAGGTTAACCCCTAGGGTTTCTGGATTTTTTGGGAATTTATAGGGTAAAGAGGGGGTGCGGGAGGCCACTGAGAATGAATTTCTGATCTAGATTAAATTTCTGGAATTTTTGGGAATTTTTGATCTAGATTAAATTTCTGGAATTTTTGGGAATTTTCTATAAAATGATTGTAAAACATCCAAGAACGATAATATAACAGCATGAATACTTCATAAATTATAGATACGTTGGAGACGTATCAGCATCCCCAAGCTTAATTCCTACTCGTCCTCGAGTAGGTAAATGATAAAAGAAATAATTTACGAAGTGTGAATGCTAGCAAAGTGCATAAGTTTGATCAATGAAAATTTCAATCACTTTTCCTAGCATCATAACATCAATTCTTTCTTATAAAACTTCTCATGTTAAAGTAGCAACCAATTCACATGTTAAGGTTCAAACAATGGACTCTCTTGAAACTCAACAACCTATGTTCTTAGTCACCAAGCAATTGCAATTCAACTTATTCAACGGAGTTTAAGTAAGAGCTCCACATACTCAACCATCTTATAGTCTTCTATGATTGCAAACACTCACCGCATACACATGAGCAAAACATTTCAACCCGACACATAGAAAGATAGGGGCTTATTGTTTTGCCTCCCAACATATTCACCTCAAGGGTGGTGTCAACAATAATAACTCATGCTACCCATATCCAACTAGATATATGTGCCTAGATCTTTCCTCACCACATGATGCTTCCAAAAGAGAAAAATAAAAAGGAATAGAGGGAAAACTTTGACTCTTTGCATAAAAGTAAATACTGAAAAGTAAAAGATAGGCCCTTCGCAGAAGGAACTAAGGTTGCCATGCGCTTATTTGTTTGTATGCTCAACCCCTTAGTGCAAAAGAACGTCAGGTTATATTGGCCCTTATGATAGCAACCTTTAATATGCAGTCTGTCGCTTCTATTCTTTGCCATCACAAGTTCGTACAACGCTCAATTTTCTCTTACACTAAATGATCTAACACTTTTAGAAGCAATTTTTTTTACCTTATTGATCCGATGAAAACTTACCTGAAGGATCTTGCTCAATCCTTAGGTAGGTTTGGTGGACTCTTGAAAATACGATTTGGGTTTAAGGGTTTTTGGATGCACAATTAGTATCTCTACTTGGTGCGGAATTTTTTGTCTAGCAAAGATGGGGGGCAAGCACCACATGTTGAAGGATCTATGACAATATAACTTCTATGTGAATATGAACAAACATAAATCATTACGTTGTCTTCCTTGTCCAACGTAAACAATTTTGGCATATAATATTTTGATGGGGGCTCACAATCACAAAAGATTTCCAAGATAGTGTATTTGCATGTGAAGGTTCTCTTTTATACTAATTATTCGTAAATTGCTTATATGACCAATATTGTGATTGTCAGACCTCAAAAGATTTCACTTTCTAAACCCAATGTGAAGCTACCACTAGGCATGATGTGATTTCAACTTCATGATATTCAATTCATTCAACAATTTACTCATAGGATATAAGTGAAGCACAAGAGTAAATGATAAGCTACTCCAAAAAGATATAAGTGAAGATCATGAGCATAATATTTCTTTCTCTCAAATTAATTTAAGTGAATCAAGAGAGAATTTCTTCAAAAATACTAAAGCACACCGTGCTCAAAAAGATATAAGTGAAGCACTAGAGCAATTCCATAGAAAAGAGCTTCGTTGACAGGATGTGAATGCCGCTTACCTAGCCTCCCTGGCAACTATTTGAGGAATCTAATTTATTTAAAAACTTTCAGATCTAAGTATTTTATGAAAACAGCAAGCAAAATGAAAATAAAATGACATTCTAAGAATAGCACAACTCATGTGAAGATGCAAAAACTTAGGCTCAACCGATACTAACCGATAATTGTTGAAGAGGAAAGGTGGAATGCCTATCGGGGCATCCCCAAGATTAGATGCTTGAGACTTCTTGAAATATTATCTTGGGTGCCTTGGGCATCCCCAAGCTTGAGATTTTGTGTCTCCTTAATTTTTCTCATATCACAGTTTTCCTAAATCTCGAAAGCTTCATCCACACGAAACTCAACAAGAACTCGTGAGATAAGTTAGTATAAACCAATGCAAAAACCTTATAATTCTCTACTATAGAAAATCACTAAAATTATTATTCAACATTGCATACTAAATGCCTCTTCATATTTAATACTTCTATCCTCAAATAGAATCATTAAACAAGCAAACATATGCAAACATAACAGCAATCTGCCAAACCAGTACAGTCTGTAAAGAATGCAAGAGTATCAATACTTCTTAAACTCCAAAAATTATGAAAAAAATGACACACTGTAGAAAAATTATCAGAGAATATTTTTCAAAAACTTTCAACACTTTATCATATTCTTAATTTTCTAGGGAATTTTTGCAACATCGATAAACTTTCTGTTTTGAAACAACAACATGTAGACTTGCAAAATAAGCATGGCAAAGGCTATAATTGATATTTTTATTGAAAAGAAAGATGCAAAATGTTATTATAAATAACATCAAGAAAATCCTACCAAAATAAATTATGCTCCAAGCAAAACACATCTCATGTGACGACTGAAAACATAGCTCCAAGTGAGGTTACCGATAATGTTGGAGACGAAAGAGGGGATGCCTTCCGGAGCATCCCCAAGCTTAGTAGCTTACATCTTCCTTGAATATTACCTTGAGGTGCCTTGGGCATCCCCAAGATTAGGTTCTTGTCACTCTTTATTCTCCTCATATCGACATCTCACCCAAAACTTGAAAACTTCAATCACACAAAACTTAATGAAACTTTGTGAGATAGGTTAGTATGATAAAGAGCAAACCATTTCACTTTTGGTACTGTCAAAGACAAGATTCATAATTGTTATCACACAATGCCTACTGTAGCATATCATTTCTACAATATGTATTGAGCAATATAAGCCATACAAACTAGAAAACAAGCAAGCTATCCATTAAAAACAGAATATGTCAAAAACTGAACAGTCTTTAGTAATCTGTACTCCAACCATACTTATGCTACTCCAAAAATTCTGAAAATTTAGGAAAACCTGGGAAATTTATCTATTAACCTTCTGCACAAATAATCAACATTTTATCACGCTTTTGTTAAAATGAGAATTGTTTTACTAAGCGCAAAAGTTTCTGTTTTTCAGCAACACCAAATCAACTATCACCGTAAGCCATCCCAAAGGTCTTACTTGGCACTTGATTGAAACAAAAGCAATAAACATGATTACTACAGTATCCTAAGCATGTGAACACACAAAAACAGTAGGTAATAGTGTTGGGTTGTCTCCCAAGCACTTTTTAATGCCTTTTAGCTAGGCATGATGATTTCAATGATGCTCGCATAAAAGATAAGAATTGAAACATAAAGAGAGCATCATGAAGCATATTACTAGCACATTTAAGCCTAACGCACTTCCTATGCATAGGTATTTTGTGAGAAAACAATCTATGTGAGCAAGAATCAACTAGCACAGGAAGGCAAAACAAGCAAAACTTCAAGATTTTCAACACATGGAGAGGAAACTTGATATTATTGAAATATATATGAGCATATCTTCCCCTCTCATAATAATTATCAGTAGCATCATGAATGAATTCAACAACATAACTATCACATAAATCACTCTTTTCATGATGCATAAGCATAGAAATTTTATTACTCTCCACATAAGCAAATTTATTCTCATGAGTAGTAGTGGGAGCAAACTCAACAAAATAACTATCATGTGATTGAACATTAAAATAATGATGACAAGTTTCGTGGTTATCATTATTCTTTATAGCATACATGTCATCACCATAATCATCATAAATAGCAACTTTGTTCTCATCATAATCAATTGAAACCTCTTCCAAAATAGTGGATTCATCACTAAATAAAGTCATGACCTCTCCGAATCCACTTTTATCATTATAATCACCATAAATAGGAGGCATGCAATCATTATAACAAATTTTCACATCAAATCTTGGGGGGATAAAATATCACGTTCATTAAATATAGCATCCCCAAGCTTATGGATTTGCATATCATTAGCATCATGGATATTTAAAGAATTCATACTAACAACATTGCAATCATGCTCATCATTCAAATATTCTGTGCCAAACATTTTATTGACTTCTTCTTCTAACAACTGAGCACAATTTTCCGAACGATCATTTTCAAGAAAGATATTATAAAGATGATCAATAATATGATGCAACCTCAATTCCAGTTTTTATGTAGTTTTCTTTTTATAAACCAAACTAGTGAGAAAACAAGAAACTAAAAGATTCAACTACCTTCATGCACTCACCTCCCCGGCAACGACACCAGAAAAGAGCTTGATGTCTACTACGCAACTTTATTCTTGTAGACACGTGTTGGGCCTCCAAGCGCAAAGTTTTGTAGGACAGTAGCAATTTTCCCTCAAGTGGATGACCTAAGGTTTATCAATCTGTGAAAGGTGTAGGATGAAGATGGTCTCTCTCAAACGACCCTGCAACCAAATACAAGAAATCTCTTGTGTTCCCAACACACCCAATACAATGGCATATTGTATAGGTGCACAAGTTCGGCGAAGAGATGATGATAAAAGTGTAATATGGATAGTAGAAATATATTTTTATAATCTGAATAAATAAAAACAGCAAGGTAGCAAATAGTAAACGGGCACAAAAATGGTATTGCAATGTTTGAATATGAGGCCTAGGGTCCGTACTTTCACTAGTGCAACCTCTCAACAGTGCTAATATAATTGGATCATATAACCGTCCCTCAACGTGCAACAAAGAATCACTCCAAAGTTCCTATCTAGCGGAGAACATAAGACGGAATTGTTTGTAGGGTACGAAACCACTTCAAATCTATTCTTTCCGATCAATCTATCCTAGAGTTCGTACTAAAATAACACGAAGCTATTCTTTCCTACCGATCTAACCAAGAGTTCGTACTAGAATAACACCAAAGCAAACTCAGATTCATAATATTCAATGCAACACAAAGAACTTCAAAGAGTGCCCCAAGATTTCTACCGGAGAAACAAAGACAAGAACATGCATCAACCCCTATGATTAGATTACCCCAATGTCACCTCAGGAATCCGCGAGTTGAGTGCCAAAACATATATCAAGTGAATCAATCCGATACCCCATTGTCACCACGAGTATTCAATTGCAAGACATATATCAAGTGTTCTCAAATCCATAAAAGTATTCAATCTGATAACAACGAAATCTCAAAGGGACAAACTCAATTCATCACAACAAGATAGAGAAGGGAAAACACCATATGATTCGACTACATTAACAAAGCCCGCAATACATCAAGATCGTGACATCTCAAGAACACGAGAGAGAGAGAGAGAGAGATTGAACACATAGCTACTGGTACAAACCCTTAACCCCGAGGGTGGACTACTCCCTCCTCATCATGGTGGCCACCGGGAAGGTGAAGATGCCCACTGGAGATGATTTCCCCCTCCGGCAGGGTGCCGGAAAGGGTCTAGATTGGTTTTTGGTGGCTACACAGCCTTGCGGTGGTGGAACTTCTGATCTAGGTTAACCCCTAGGGTTTCTGGAATTTTTGGGAATTTGTACGGTAAAAAGGGGGTGCGGGAGGCCACCGAGGTGGGCACAACCCGCCTGGGCATGCTTGGGTCCCCAAGCGTGCCCTGGTGGGTTGTGCCCCCCTCGGGGCACCCTCAGGTGCTGCTTTGGCCCATACTGGGTGTTCTGGTCCATAAAAATTCTCCAAAAAGCTTCGCGGTGTTTGGACTCTGTTTGATATTGATTTTCTGCAATGTAAAAAACAAGCAAAAAATAGCAACTGACACTGGGCACTGGGTCAATAGGTTAGTCCCAAAAAATGATATAAAGTTGCTATAAAATGATTGTAATCCAAGAATGATAATATAACAGCATGAATACTTCATAAATTGTAGATACGTTGGAGACGTATCAACATCCCCAAGCTTAATTCCTACTCGTCCTCGAGTAGGAATATGATAAAAGAAATAATTTGTGAAGTGTGATTGCTAGCAAAGTGCACAAGTTTGATCAATGAAAATTTCAATCACTTTTCCTAGCATCATAACATCAATTCTTTCTTATAAAATTTCTCATGTTAAAGTAGCAACCAATTCACATGTTAAGGTTCAAACAGTGAACTCTCTTGAAACTCAACAACCTATGTTCTTGGTCACCAAGCAATTGCAATTCAACTTATTCAACGGAGTTTAACTAAGAGCTCCACATACTCAACCATCTTATAGTCTTCTATGATTGCTAACACTCACCGCATACACATGAACAAAACGTTTCAACCGGACACATAGAAAGATAGGGGCTTATTGTTTTGCCTCCCAACATATTCACCTCAAGGGTGGTGTCAACAATAATAACTCATGCTACCCATATCCAACTGGATATATGTGCCTGTGATGCCCCCAATTTGACCATACAAAAATGATAAACACAAATGTGTACGACCAAGATCAAGGACTCATGGGAAGATATCACAACACAACTCTAGACATAAACTAAAAAAAATACAAGCTTTATATTACAAGCGAGTGGCCTCGAGGGCTCGAATACACAAGAGTCAGCGGAAGCAATAATATTTGAGTACATACATAAGTTAAACAAGTATGCCTTAAGAAGGCTAGCACAAACTGTGATACAAATAGAAAGAGGCACCTGCCTCCTGCCTGGGATCCTCCTAAACTACTCCTGGTCACCGGCGGCGGCCTGCACATAGTAGTAGGCACCTCCGGTGTAGTAGGAGTCGTCGTCGGTGGCGTTTGGCTCCTGGGCTCCAACATCTGGTCGCAACAACTGGGTATAGAAAGGGGAAAAGGGGGAGCAAAGTAACCGTGAGTACTCATCCAAAGTACTCGCAAGCAAGGATCTACACTACATATGCATTGGTATCAATGAAATGGGTAGTATCTGTGGACTGAACTGCAGAATGCCAGGATAGGAGGGGGGTAGCTAATCCTATCGAAGACTACGCTTCTAGGAGCCTCCATCTTGAAGCATGTAGAAAAGAGTGGCTGGTAAGTTCACCAAGTATCATCATATAGCATAATCCTACCCGGCGATCCTGTCCTCGTCGCCCTATGAGAGAGCGATCACCGGATTGTATCTAGCACTTGAAAGGGTGTGTTTTATTAAGTATCTGGTTCTAGTTGTCATAAGGTCGAGGTACAACTCCGGGTCGTCCTTTTACCGAGACACACAGCTATTCGAATAGATAAAATTCCCTGCAGGGGTGCACCACATAACCCAGCACGCTCGATCCCTCTAGCCGGACACACTTTCTTGGGTCATGCCCGACCTCGGAAGATCAACACGTCACAACCCTACCTAGGCACAACAGAGAGGTCAGCACATCGGTCTAAATCCTATGCGCGCAGGGGTCTGGGCCCATCGTCCGTTGCACACCTGCATGTTGCGAATGCGGCTGGAGGCAGAACAAGCCTCCCTAATACAATAGCCGATGTTCCAGTCCAATTCGGCGCGTGCCACTCAGTCGCTGACGTCAAGAAGGCTTCGACTGATACCATGACGTCGAGTGCCCATAAATGTTCCCACATAGTTGGTTAGTGAGTATATGCCAGTGGCCAGACTCGGATCAAATACCAAGATCTCATTAAGCGTGTTAATTGAAGTATCCGCGGACACCGACCAGGGCCAGGCCCACCTCTCACCTAGGTGGTCTCAACTTGCCCTGTCGCTCCACCACAAAGATCCACCCAGAGGGCCGTCGGGACAAATGTCCTTTCAGCCCCCAATCCGTGAATCACTCACGGGTACTCTACGAGCCGACCCGACTTTAGTCACCACATGTATCATATATTATGTATATGAGTATATACCCGTGATCACCTCCCGAGTGATCATGGCCCGATAGTATAGCATGTCAGACGGACAAGAATGTAGGGCCGCTGATGATAAACTAGCATCCTATACTAAGCATTTAGGATTGCAGGTAAGGGTAACAACTGTAGCAACAATGACATACTATGCATCAGAATATGATTAATCGAAAGCGGTAACATGCTACACTACTATAATGGAAGCAGTAGAGAGAAGGAATAGGCGATATCAGGTTGATCAGGGGGGCTTGCCTGGTTGCTCAGCCGAGAAGGAGGCGTCGTCAACACCGTAGTCGAACTGGGTCGCCCGCAGTCTCGGGGTCTACCGAAAATAAGTAACGGAGGAGGAACACAATAAATAACAGAGCAATCAAAGCATCACAAAGCATAACATGGCAATATGCGGTGCTAGGGGTGACCTAACGCGGTAGTAAGCGATACTGGTGAAGGGGGAAACATCCGAGAAAGTATTCCCGGTGTTTCGCATTTTCGGACAAACGGATCGGAGGGGGAAAGTTGCATGTTCTCTATGCTAGGGACGTGTGGCGGACGAACGGACTGCGTATTCGGATTCGCCTTGTCATTCTGAGCAAATTTCATGTACAAAGTATTTTCATCCGAGTTATGGTTTATTTTATATTAATTTTCAATGTTTTTTTGAGGGAATGACAGTAGGAGAGGCTCCTACTGTGTTCATATATATATATATAAGAGATGTTTACACTGTTTCATTTTTACATATACAACTCCTCCGAACCCAGAACAAGCTTGGGGTTAGGTGGGAGAAAAGAGCAAAAGTACTTCAGTGGAGGTCAGATACAAATGAAGAAATGAAGGCAGGCTGAGCACCCTTGGTCCTATGTTGGAGGAGACTAAAATCCTCCTTAAATCTTTTCATCCGGCCCTCAATGCTTGGAGCAGTTCTTATGAAGTGGTTGTTGTTTCATTCCTTCCACAGACTCGAAGCAACCACTAGAAATATGTCAAAGAAGAGTGGGCGCCCCCAAGTTTCTTTACCATGTGGAAGCAGTTGGACGCGGCAAGTGAACGAGGGCCAGTTAATGCCAAGTTTTTGCCAGCAAGTTTTGCTAAACAGGCAAGTGAAAATCATGTGGTCAACTGTTTCTTCGATGGAGGTGCCACAAAGCAAACAACCTTGGTCATCGCCAATGTCAAAGTGGTGTCGTTTCAGCATGTTGCGCGTGTTCAATCTGTCATTCATGAGAAGCTATTCAAAGACCTTGATCCGCATGATGCAATGAGAGTGCTAGAGCAGAGCAAATGCTGGGTGGGCATTCGCGTCTCGAAAATAGAACTTGTAGTAGTCAGCGGGTCGGTTATCTGCTTTGCCCCAGGTGTAATGCCAGACATCACTCGTCGACGTGGTGGGGTGCATATGTGAGGAGGCTGTAGCGACCCGATCCCAATGGACCATAATCTCTATGCTTAAGTGTCATCCCTGGATTGATATTGCTGACACACACAGTACTCGAGGATTTATTGCAGAGTTCAATCACACACTTATTACACGAGTGTCTCAAAAATAGTACCTATTACAATAATATGGCTGAAGGCCATATAAATAAGATAACTGCGAAAGCTTCGAAGATAAATGAGTCCATCCAACTCCACGGCAAAACTGAGTGCATGACAACGACCTATCGCACCTTACTCTTCGTCTAAAAATTCTACAACATGATAGGTTGCAGCCGTGTAGGTCAGTGATGTCTACTACACAACCTTCTTCTCGTAGACGTTGTTGGGCCTCCAAGTGCAGAGGTTTGTAGGACAGTAGCAAATTTCCCTCAAGTGGATGACCTAAGGTTTATCAATCCGTGGGAGGCGTAGGATGAAGATGGTCTCTCTCAAACAACCTTGCAACCAAATAACAAAGAGTCTCTTGTGTCCCCAACACACCCAATACAATGGTAAATTGTGTAGGTACACTAGTTGGGCGAAGAGATGGTGATACAAGTGCAATATGGATAGTAGATAATGGTTTTTGTAATCTGAAAATATAAAAACAGCAAGGTAACAAGTGGTAAAAGTGAGCGTAAACGGTATTGCAATGTGCTGAAACAAGGCCTAGGGTTCATACTTTCACTAGTGCAAGTTCTCTCAACAATAATAACATAATTGGATCATATAACTACCCCTCAACATGCAACAAAGAGTCACTCCAAAGTCACTAATAGCAGAGAACAAATGAAGAGATTATGGTAGGGTACGAAACCACCTCAAAGTTATCCTTTCTGATCGATCTATTCAAGAGTCCGTAGTAAAATAACACGAAGCTATTCTTTCCGTTCAATCTATCATAGAGTTCATACTAGAATAACACCTTAAGACACAAATCAACCAAAACCCTAATGTCACCTAGATACTCCAATGTCACCTCAAGTATCCGTGGGTATGATTATATGATATGCATCACACAATCTCAGATTCATCTATTCAACCAACACAAAGAACTTCAAAGAGTGCCCCAAAGTTTCTACCAGAGAGTCAAGACGAAAACGTGTGCCAACCCCAATGCATAAGTTCACGAGGTCACGGAACTCGCAAGTTGATCACCAAAACATAAATCAAGTGGATCACATGATATCCCATTGTCACCACAGATAAGCATGTGCAAGACATACATCAAGTGTTCTCAAATACTTAAAGACTCAATCCGATAAGATAACTTCAAAGGGAAAACTCAATTCATCACAAGAGAGTAGAGGGGGAGAAACATCATAAGATTCAACTATAATAGCAAAGCTCGTGATACATCAAGATCGTACCACCTCGAGAACACGAGAGAGAGAGAGATCAAACACATAGCTAATGGTACATACCCTCAGCCCCGAGGGTGGACTACTCCCTCCTAGTCATGAAGAGCGCCGGGATGATGAAGATGGCCATCGTAGAGGGATTCCCCCCTCCGGCAGGGTGCCGAAACGGGTCTAGATTGGTTTTCGGTGGCTACGGAGGCTTCTGGCGGTGGAACTCCCGATCTATTCTATTCTATGATGTTTTTAGGGTATATGGATATATATGCGAAAGAAGTCGGCCAGGGGAGCCACATGCACTACAAAAAAAATACACTTTCATGATGATACGTGTTTGTCACAGTAGGTCGTGTTTTCTGTCATGCATGTACATCCATGACGATTTTATGACAGAATCAAGATAGTCATACCTGTGCTGTCGTAGAAGTGTTCCATGACATTACCAAAATTATCATCACGGAAGTGTACACTTCCATGACGATAAATCGTGCGTCACAGAAGTGTTTTCGTCAAGGGTGACCGACAGGTGGCATCCACCGTAACGGAACGCAGTTAAGCTATCGGGTCGGGTTTTGGATCCGATAACCCGTTAACAGCCCCGACCACTAGGGAATTTCCACGTGTAAAATCATCATTGGCTGGAGGAGACACGTATCAGGTCCGCGTTGGCACATGTGTCACTCATCCCATGGGCGAGGCGCGTCTATGATATGTTGACATGTGGACCGGCCCATCAAGTTTAAATGGGCCGGCCCAACTGAAGGCCCACAAGATTTTGCGGACCATAATGGGCCGGCCCAGCTAAAGGCCCACGAGATTTTGCGGACCATAATGGGCGGGCCTAGCTAAAGGCCCACAAGATTTTGCGGGCCATAATGGGTCGGCCCAGGTAAAGGCCTACAAGATTTTTGTCTACCATAATGGGCCGGCCCAGGTAAAGGCCCACAAGATTCTTGCGGATCATAATGGGCCGGCCCAGCTAAAGGCCCATGAGATTTTGCCGACATTAATGGGCCAGCCCAGCTGTAGGCACAAGATTTTGAGGAACCTAGTAGGCCGGCCCATTAAGTGGCTGCCATGTTTTGGGCCAAATGTCGGCCATATTTGATCCGGTCCATTAATGGCCTGCCACGCTCCGGGCCAAATAGTGGCCCATATGAGATCCGACCCGTTAAAAGCCTGCCACGTTCTAGGCCAAATTACGGCCCAGATCAGGTCCGACCCTTTAAGAGGCTTTGGGCTCAATTATGGCCCATATCAGATTCGGCCCGTCAACTAGACACTATGCTTTTTGGCCCACTTGCTAAAGGCCCATTTAGTAATTCGGCCTGATATTAGTTTTGGCCTGTTAAGGGCCCGGTTAACATTTCGGCCCTATATTAATTTTGGCCTGTTAAGGGCCCGTTTGACATTTTGGCCCTATATTAATTTCGGCCTGTTAAAAGCCTGTCATATAGTTGGGCCTAACTACGGCCCGATTTGCATCCGGCCTGCTCGCAGCCGATATCTGATTGGGCCAAACAAGGACCGAGACAATTTTGGCATGTTAAAAGCCCGTGATTTGATTCGCACAATCATGGGCCGAGGTTCATTTCGGGCTGCTGCCGGCCCGTGAGTTGTTCGGCACGTCTCAGGCCTAACCTACGTCGTGATTGCATGACGGCCTGATTATGTACCGTAATTTTACAGTTTGGCCGGTTTACTGCGAAGACAGGATATATATACAGTAAAATAACTGCAACATCGTGAATAAGAAAAAACCTAGACTATACAATAAAGAAATTACGGCATATTACATCCACTGGGCATCAAAGTTCGCCACTATGATAATAAAGCACAAGCAGACAGCAGATTACATACACTGGGCATCAAAGATCGCCACCAGTGCAAATAAACACGCCGACAAAATAATATACAAAACCAACAACACTTCAATAGAGTTCAAGAAAGGTTAGCCCTGCTGGGGAGCTGCAGCGGAAGCAGCTGAGCAAGATGATGAGACCGCGCTTGTTCAACACTTATATCTTCCTCACTCTGAAAGATAAACAAGCAAACAGATGACAGGTTTTGCACATAAAAGTATCAGTGCTGACAATTCATCACATTTCTTACTGACGAATAAAGTGACACAGTTTAAAATTGCATTAACACAATATGGTATTGTTCAGGTCAAGGCATGGCAGGAAATGACATTGTGAAGGAGTTGGTAGCTTCACGACACCACTGGATTATAGATCAAGAACTCATAAGTATCAATGGTTAGTGTGTTGTCAATTTATACCATTTCAGATTGGCAAATAAATAGACAGTTTAATTAACAGTAGAATGATATGACATTGTTCATAGTTAAGACACTGCAGAATATGACATTGTGCTGTAGTGGGTAGGTTCACCACACCACTGGATTACAGATGAAGAACAGAAGCATACATGCAGTGCAAAAGAAGATCACTTGCTCTGTATAGTTTAATTTAAATGGTATGAAGAAGGAACTTGGTTGTACAACTGAAAACTTAAATTGAGAAAGGACATACTTTTTTTATGAACTACATAATAAACTTTAAACAAGCAATTTGATGCAAACACTAAAAATAAACAACTGTTGCAGTCATGCCTAACCAAATATATACAACAAAGTTTCAAGGCTTGAGATGGACAAACTTACATTATTGGTGAAGACAGGCTCTATAAAGGCCTTGTCCATGCTGATGGGGGGCAATTCAAGAAGTTTAACACAAAATCTTCTTCAAAAGCATTGCCTTTATTCTACATTTTGTTAAGAGTAAATATAGATGTGATAATATACGAAAAAATGGAGAATATTTAAGATAAGATGAAGAGTGATGCTACATAACCAAGTAGCTATAAATGTAAGTGCAGCGATACAGGCAAAAGGTACAGCCAAGAGCAATGCACAGCTAAACTTCTTCAGTAAATATAGATCTGATGTGTAGAAAATGGAGGGCAAAGGAAAATAAGCTACAGAGTGATGGTACATGAACAACTACCTGTCATTATAAGTACACTGATAAAGGACAGCATGTACTTACAAGAACAATGCAGAGCTAAAAAGAACATTGGCATTGGATATATTCCACACTAATGTAACCATTCATACAGATCAGATAATTTGGAGCGAACAATTGATAAGCAAGCTATCATGCATACTGCTGTCACATAATGAACCAGGTATGTATGCAAGTACAGTGATACAGGACAACAGGTACTAACAAGAGAAAAGCAGCGGACAACATATTTGCGATATCCTGTCGTTCTTGTCAAACCGGAATTCTTCTTCGAGCAGATTTCCTGCAAAAAAGATCCGTAAGGCACATGCGGAAAAGTAGAAGTTCAAATTGTCATGTGATTTCATAGACAGTACCTCATCCTGGAACGAGACCAGTGCATAACAAGGTTTCTCCATTCATTGTCTTCTAAATTTAGCACAGGAGACTTCGCCGGAAATTCGTTTATAGACTTGCCATCAAAGTTTGATTTCCTCAGGTAACACCGATACTGCTGCAATGCTTCCTTGAAAAGAACAAGCGAGCTTTGCTCGTCATGACTATCCAGATTGACCCTCGCCTAGTTACAACAATGTAATGTAAATCATTGATGTGTTGAATCAGCAGAAAACAAGAAAATAATAACCATGAATAATAGCACTTACACGTAAGTTGGATAGGAAGATGTGAAAATGGTGTTTGTCTTCACAATAATCTTCCCATGATGGGAATATATGCACGTAGTCCCTAACAACATTGAAAGCATTGTCTTTTAAACTGGGAATAAATGGAATGGGGTTCCAATCTGTAGGAATTGGTCGTCTCTGTAGTTGGGATAGGTCTTCGACCGGTGGACTTGCTGTACTTTTTGCTAGAGTGGGATTTTTCTGTGGTACAGCTGGTGCTATGGCAAATTAAATCGGTATACCTTTTGCTGGAGTGTAGGTCCTGTGTGGTGGGGCTAGTGGTGTGGCCAGTGAAGTATGGGTACAGTCTGCTGTTGTCGGTCCTACATTTTGTGTCACTGGTTGTACAGTCAATATAAGTGGGGTGTTGTCTGATTTCTCCGGCACCACCACGTTTTTCAAGGACTTTGCTGGTGCTCCTTCAGGTTCGGCAATCACCCTCTTCCTTTTTGATGTCTGATGCACAAGAACAACATTTGAGTGGAAAACATGGTATGATGACAGATGGAATATGTATTGATAATGGATGGGCATGGCATCTCGACATATATGATGAGTAAACTAAGCAGATGGCGGTGCAACAAAGTAGAAGAAATGCAAGACAACATATGCAAGATACCCGCAATCGATAAAACATTGCCAAATTAGAACAGGCACCTTGATGGGTGAACAGGACAGGCCATCTGCCTTTGACTCCTCGAGGTTAGAATGGTCATTAGGATCATATTTTGAACAAGAATCAACAGGTGGGGAGCGTATAAGTTTCATTGCATCCAGAATGGCACTCAATGCCTTGGTGCCAATTTTGTAAGTCATTGCAGTGTTTAGCTTCAAGAGTGGACTGCTGCTAGTGCGACACAAAGTAGCTACACCGATCATAGTGTAGATATAACAGGAAAACCTTAAGCATCAGAGTAAAATCAGTAAAGTGGAACTTGCTGGAATATATGTTCTAGTATTGCCGGTACGGCTAGAAAGGCTTTCGATACCAGCTCTCCTCAAGTGAAGGTGCGGTACTATTAATATCAGTGTAACTCTCAAAGGCGACACAGCTCCCCACATTTCCTTGCTATTCTTATAGGATTCAAGTGGGCAGGCCACTACAAATCCTATTCCTATGTTTACAAGATCCTACGAATCAAAGAGGCTCAAAGTGTCCATCACAACCGACCGTATAGACCTCTACACTGCAAATGTCCCTGCTCATCTTCAGTACAAGGAACATACTGTACTACTATCATACTCCCTTCGTTCCAAAATATAAGTCTTGGTAGAGATTTCCACTATGGATCACATACAGATGTATCCAGATACATTTTGGAGTGTAGATTCACTCATTTTTCTCCATATGTAGTCCATGGTGGAATCTATACAAAGACTTGTATTTAGGAACGGAGAGAGAACATATTAAAGAAGAATGAAATAGGAACATGGTAAAGAAGAGTAAGCAAATTTTGGATAATAAAATGTTGGTTGCGCAGTGCCCACACATGATGAACCAGAGCGCATTAAGAATGCAACTCCCAGCTGTCTCTCGACCATTTCAGGCGGTTAGATGAAGATCCTATGTCTCCTAACCCTTCTTCTTCCTCGTCTCTGATTCTTCCCATACAGAACACCGCACGGGCCGCCGGCCGGACCACCGGCCCCCACCGCCTGTGTTCCTCCCCCACCCCCCCCCCCACCCCCACCCGCGTCGAGTTTTCTTCGTTCGGCGAGGCCCCACAACCACCCGATCCCCTTCGATCGCACCGGCGAACTCCGGCAAGCTCTGAAAAATCGACTGACCCAATTTTGAAATTTAGTCTACTGTGATTTAACTAGTGTGGAATATAAAAGGGGAGAACCATAAGCATTGGGAGTATAGTGTTGAGCGTGCCATGGCGGATCTGAAGGTGCAAACCGGACAAAGGCAACTTCGCAACCAAGACAAGAAATCAGAGTAAAGCAGAGGTGATCTATTTTCTTGCTGCGATAAATAAGTTGAGCAGTATCGCCTCTGGTGCGGCGCCATGTACGCATCTGCTGAGAATTTGACGGTGCTGCAGTAGCGATGGCTGTCGGCGGCGTAGAAGCAGATCTAGGAGGGTAGACGGTGGCGGCAGGGCGCGGTGGACGATACGGTCATAGGAGCGGCGCTGGCAAGGTGGACGATGGCGGGGATGAAGCGACAGGACGGGATGCAAGGATCCCGGTCCGGAGCCGTGGATGAGAGAGGTCGATCTCTTGTAATGGACGGTGGCGTCGGGGTATCAGCTCCCGCATGGTGGAGGAGAACGACAGTGGATGGGGTGGGGGACGGCGGCGGACGGAGGAGGGTGGGGTGGAGAGGGTGTTTTGGCGCCCACAGAGTATGAATGGGGAAAGGGAGGTAGAGAGGAAGGGGGGGACCATGTATTCAGGGCGCGCTTGTCTCAAATGCGCGGAAATTTACAAACTTAGCCCCCATTTCAAATTTCTACTACATCACAGCAACATTAGTCGGTTGGGGATAGGATGGTAATCTCGCATACACCGAATATTTGCCGACGAGAGTTTGTTTTTGGCGCCCACCGTGTATGAATATGAATCGGGGAGGGAGTCGATTTCGGCCGAGGACACACTGTGTTTTGGCGCCGACCGTGTATGAATCCGGGTGAGAGGCGGTTACGTCACGTTTGGGTGAAATTACAAACCTACCCCTAGCGAAACCTATAGAAATCCAGCAGATAGGCTTTGCGTGGCAGGGACAGGCAGTAGTGATTTCCATCTCGCAGATTTTGGTTTCGGGCGGTTACTGTGACTTTCCCCGCTTCATTCAAATTTTGCAGAGTGCACGTTTACCGTGCCAACTCAATTCGAATCCCGTTTGTATTCTATTTTTTCGGGCGGGATCCATTTTCAATTGGAATTACATTCTATATACATCATTTTTATATATATACTTTCAAAAGCACAACACCATTTATACATAAATATTGTTTACAAATGGCATGATCTCAGATTCATAAGGTTGTATCCATCAATTTGGGTTTTCAAATATTTGAAACCACTTTATGTTGAAATCCAATGTATGCATTCCTCGCTAACTGTCTCCAATTAATGTGTGTTTCATGCGGATTTTTTTACTTCTCAAACATGTATAATGTGTTTCACACACGCAACATATAGTGTAATCCCGTTTAGACATTAATTGCATATAAACCATGCATTGTTTGTAACTGAAGAATCTATGGATCACCAATATTGATAAACTATATAACATTACACGTGTGCCCAAATTCAAATGAATATGCATGTTTGATACACCAATTTTGCGTTATGATATTATCGATGTCGTGATCTCCAGTTTAAATATTTGAATCCCCTTTAATCCAGATATTCATATCATATAGCTATCACTCATGCTTATATAGGACTATCTCTCTGGACCTATACGTGTTCATCGTCTCTCAGGTATCTCTCGTGCTACCTGTATGTCGACAATGATCTTTTATCTTCGTAACACACTGACGGTACTCTCTCCCTCGACCTTCATCACTCTATCTCTCTCTAAGTATATATCGCTCCCTGCTATGTGTCTCTAACTATGATTCTTCATGTGGAATCTCTTTCTCTCACACAAACACAAAACTTTGTCTCCTGGGGTCTCATTTCTTTCTACTATTCCCATGTGTGCCACTCGCACACCCCTCATACAGAGATGTCTTTCGCTCCTTAGATATGAGAACCTACGACTCTTCCTCTTCAATATCTCTTTCTCACACACAAACACAAACTCTGTCTCCCAGGGTATCATATTTCTCCATTGTTCTCTTGTATGTCGCTCACACACACCCTCTCTCCCTAGAGATATCTTGCGTTCCCTCGTATGTCTCTCTAGCTATCACTCTCGTTGTGAAATATCTTTCTCTCTCGTAGACACAAAACTCCGTCTCTCTAGATCTCATTTGTCTCTGATATCTGTTTGTATGTGACTCACATGCACCCTCTCTCTATCTCTCTCACACCCACACACCTAACCCAGCCTTCTGATCCACTCGACTCCTATCTCTAACGCACACTAGCTAGCATCTTTATCTTTCTATTTATCCGTTTCTCCATCAACCTTCTTTCTCGCCCTCACTCTTGATTCCTATCACGCACACTACATATGTTTCTCTCTACATGCAGTCAAGTGCCCTCTCACACACATATATAACTTCACCCTATGAACCACCCGACGGTCATCTCCAACACCCAAACTAGCGGATGTCCCTCTAGCTAGCATCTCCATCTCTATATCTATCTATAGTTTCTCCATCAACATTTCTTTCTCGCACGGAGTCTTGCTTCCTATCACCCACACTATATATGTCTCTCCATACATATGCATTTATAGGTTGGTCTCTTTTGCACAATCGTTGTGCCTCACTTCCTCTGCTCGCCATAGATGCATGATCCAGCCCACGCCAGTATCTCTTAAAGACAAAAACACATGCTCAATTGTCGGGCCTTCTTCCCTGCATTCTCACATGCATGCATATTGTCATACCGATCCGTCTCTCCCATGTCGTTGATCTTATGACTTGTGTCCTCTTTCTTTTATCTCGATCATGCGCGCGCGCACACACACACATCCCACGTATACATGTATACCTCTCACACATGCACGTTCAAGGTCTCTAGGTCTCCATACGTTGTTAATTACCCTCAATCCTAACGCCACATCGAATCATTCTCCTCTTTTGTGCACATAACTTCCGCCTGGATGGGTAAAACACACACTCACACTTAAACAATCTCCTTCTAGCTACCCCCCGCCACCTCTCACTCTTCCCCTATATCGCCGAAACCAATAAGACCATCCCTTTGTTTAATTCCCGCCTACATGCACCATCGATATATAGTAGTCTTCCTCGGTGTCTCTCGAACAAACACGTTCTCTCGATGTCAACTCCTCTCACACGCACACACCTTCTCTTCCCTCTCTACGGGCATTTTCTCTCTCGCACCCCCTCGTTGGTGGCCTCTGCCATACACATCACCTCTCTATGATGAAGCCATGCACACTTAAATTACATCCGCCACAGAGGACCCCGCGACACACACACGCACACACACACACACACACACACGCGTGCGCACACCCCTCACACACACACACTAAGGCTCCATCTCTATCTCTCACACACACAAACACACACACACACACACACACGCACGCACGCACCCCCCCCCCCACACACACACTAAGACTCCAGCTCTCTCTCTCACACACACAAACTAAGACTACATCTCTCTCTTTCCTCTCTCTCACACACACACCCCACACACACACTAATACTCCATCTCACACACACATGCTCTAGGCGGAGCATTTGTTCCTACCACCCTTCATCCAACCTTACCCATATGATAAACAATCACCTTTATTTACTTGCATAACATGGACAAATTCCACTTTACTTTAGTAGTCAGCAAACTTATCATCTATACCCTTATAAGAAAATGAGTTGGCGGTGATGGTGTGCCTGCCATCTTGTAATACAGACCGTATGATCTATATCTGAGGATAGAAAGCAAACTATGATAATTTTACAAAAGATACCCGCACCTCTCTCCACATCATTATCTCCCGCAACCTCATTGCTCAGCAATTAAAAAAGGAATAAGTCTCTGGAACAATCTGGCATGCATGGTGGACGCTGCCGCCTGCTGGCGCCGTCCATGCCCATGCCTCCGCCCATTCCGACCACCAGTCACCACCACGCTCCACTCTTCCTCGCCTTATCTCTCATCTTTCATTTTTTCGATGACATTCTCGAGATACCAGTTTTCCGATAAAATTCTCAAGATATCGTTAGTTTTTACACATGGGATTACTCCTGCATGGGTCAATCACAACAGGTGTTTTGTAAAAAAATGCATATTTATGTTCCCTCCGATGCATGAGAATCTTGCTTGTAATTATATAACGCAAATCACGAGCAGGAAGTGACATTTTTTGACACAACCATGTTAACATGGCCACGTAAATCACTAGCTAAAGTAAATACCATTATACTTATATCCCGATGCAAAAGGTTGAGTACATGTCCGAAGAGTATAGTCGCACACACGCACTCTGTGTCTCAGAATCTCTCTCTCACACACACCAGTTACGTGACGCCCACTTAAGCAGACATGTATGTTACAATTTGTGCACCCGCGGGTACACGTGATGCTGCGCATTTATTTAAGCCGGAAGGTGAACCCAAACAGTAGCTGCATTCATTCCCCTCCCGCCGCCTCTTCTCTGGTCGCCGTCGCCCGGTAGCCATGGGCCGGCCGAAGGTAACAACATACGCCATACTCCCGCCGGAGCGGCGCTTTAATATGGAAATTTTAGTGTAACATCCCAAAATTCTAAATTTTGGAATGTTATAATAAATAGATAGATTTGATTGATTGTTTGATTGATTGTGTGAAATTGAGTGGAATTCAAAACTTTTGAAAGTTAAATGAGAGGGAATAAAAGGACTTTCCCAAACTTTCATATTTGCTTTCTGATCTCCATGAATTCAAATTCTTTTCAACACAAAACCCTAGAGAGAAGATGACAGGACTTCTTCCATTTAAAATGAAAAGGCTGTTTGAAAAATATTTGAATTCCATTGGGAAATATTTTCCAATTCAGAAACTTTATGCAACTCAATGATTTTCACGAGAGAAGATAAAATGACTTCTTCAAATTATGAAATATGAGTTGGGAGTTTCAAAGGATCAATTTCAAGTCCTTTTGGAATTAATTTTCCATTTGGATTTATTTGAGTTTTATTCAAATTATTTTTCTCCAAAAATAAAGTATATGGAAATTAGGGTAACATGATACCCTACATTAGAAAATTGGAGAAAAATTAATTTGAAATCATTTTGGTATTTTTAAAATGATTTTTGCTAGATTTTAATAGACCAGTAGCACTCTTTGAATTATTAGAATTTGTGTGTATTTTATTTAATGCTAGGAAAATGTTCACCGTGTAGAAAATCTTTTTCTGAAAATTTTGATATATTATATGCCCATATAATGTTTTTAGTTATTTTGTTTTTATTATTTTAGTTCTCTGAAAAAAAATATATGTTTTAAAAAAAATCTTTCCCCGACTGGGCCGGCCCAGCTCCTGCCAGGCCAAGGCCCAGCCCAACCGCGCGCCGCCTCTGTGGCCGACTCCGCCGCCGCCGTCGAGTCCCGGCCGGGCACGCCTCCCCTTGCCCCTCGTCCACGCCACCTCCTCGCCCTCCTCATAAAGCCACCGCCCCGGGCCCCGCCTCTCTCTCTGCCGCGCCGCCCCTCCCGCATCTTGCCGCTGCCTGCGCCGCCTCTCGCCGCCGCCGCCGCTCGCAGCCGCTTCGCCGCCGCCTCGCCCCGTGCCGCACCACCGCGCCGCTCGCCCGCTGGAGCCGCTGCTGCACCACCACCGCGACGCGCCACCGCCACCGCGCCGCTCTCCGCCGGCTTGCCTCGCCCCGCTCGCCGGAGCCGCACAGCCCTCGCCGGAGCTCAAACAGATCCGCCGCCGCCGGTTTATTTCGGCCGAACCGGTAACCACCCCGGTTTATTCTCGGTTTAGTCCGGTTCTTAAAAAAAACCTAGATCGTTTTTTAATAAAACCGATTTTCTTTCAAAGAGATCTATTTAGAGAACGTTCGCTGGTTAGGTATAGAAAAGGAACTTTCGCCTTTTAGTTTTTTTCTTTTTCTGTTATTTCGGCCAGGGACCTATATGTGAGGATTTTCTTTACAGTTTAGCCCCTGTTCTTCAAACAATCACATCTTTTTACTCGTTTGTCCAAATCCAACGAAACCAATGCCCACGTCTTCGTTATGACCCCCTCTATCCAGTAATCCAACTCAAACATGTTTTTGAAAAGTTTAAAATTTTAATTAGATCAGATTTGTATTCAAACTTCTTTTGATCATACCTTTTTATCCGTAACTCCGTTTGAGTTGATTCTTTTTGCAAATCGAAGCTCTTGACCTAAACATTCTAATAAGGCCAAATTCACATAATTTTGGTACTGTTAGAAATTGTTTTATGTTGCAAGAGTTATTTGCTTGGTTTTGATGTTTCCGAATCGTCTTCTTCGTTCTTTCTGATCTTTTGAGTGATTGCTTATGTGTGGTTACTATTGCTTGCTTACGATAGATTGACCGGAGTGTGACGAGTTGAGCTATCAAGAGTTTTGAGTGCGAATCATCTTCATCAACATTGCAGGCAAGTTCACACTTTGATCATACCTTTTTCTACAACCCAATTTTATTGCATTAGATCAATCCTCACACATTGCACGATTAGGATCTAATTAAATTGTGGGATGGGAAGTAGATGAGGTAGTACCTATTACCTGTTTATTATCAAACCTTTGGGAGTTACTTCTATGTTTGCTTATTATGCCATGCTATGCTAGTAGACGTGGATTGGGTGACTGATATCCATGACAGATGTGAGATTGATAATTAAGGGTTTATCTAAGGTGGCAACCTAACACACATCTGGGTGGATTGAGGCACCTGGGGTTTCCAGGACTTGCCTGTTTTTATTTGGACCGCCACCCAGGCCCAAAGGGATCATGAGATTATTCATACTAGAAACTTCCGTGTGCAGCCACAAGCCATTATGGGCTCTGGCATAGTTGACTAAGTTGTGCGAACTCTTACAGGGTAGACTAGCAGATGTAGGGGAAAGTAGGTGTACCGGTCTATCCGTCGTAAGGTGCTAGCGCTTCTGAAAGACTGTGTCTCGGTCATCCGTCTTCTCAAACACCCTGTAGTGCGAGAAACCAAACGGAGGCGATTCGAGTCTTGTGGGGAAAAGTGCGCAAACCTCTGCAGAGTGTATAAACTAATCATGATTAGCCGTGTCCCCGGTTATGGACATCTTGAGTATCTAGTTCTTGGATTATCCTGTTGATCTCATCACGTTACTTTAAATGAATATTGTTGGGTTTAATGATGTTACTTAATTGGGATTGAGAATGCTGTCAACCATTCTCAATGTTCAACAACCACCATGATAGTTAATTAAAATGTATTCCTTTGCAGTAGGGAAAAATTGGCTTTTCGCAAAAACCTTATAACCATAGAGCTTTTCCACCAGCCAAATATGCATGTAGAGATAGCCTTTATTCATCATTCTCTATGGTGTGAATTTGCCAGTACATTCAATGTACTGACCCTCTGTGGCTGCAACGTCTCATGTTGCAGGATTATCTTACGATGAGTAAGTGATACGTTAGGGTTACGATTTCTACACTCAACTTTGCCGTTGGTGTTGATGGGAATCCACAACCTTGTTGCTTCCGCTATATGGATTGAGGTAGTAGTATTTACGTTACTTTATACATGTGATTTACCTCTGTTATAAATCCTTCGAGTACTGTGTGTGTCAGCATACCGATCCAGGGATGACACTTAAGCACAGAGACTTGATCCATTCGGGTCGGGTCGCTACATTTAGTGGTCATGCATGCATATTTTTGTGCTAGCACTCCTATATAAGGGTTGACCGGTCGCTTCCCGCGGACGTGCGCGGGCAGTGGAAGAGGAAGGAGAAGGGAAGCGGGCTGTGGAGTAAATTTTTTTACCACAATTTCTTAGGAAACTGACTGCAATAATTGAGTAGTTTTGCAAACTACCAGTACTACACCTGAAACGGTTCAAAACCTATACTCCCTTGCCAGCGCGCGCTTCCCGTGTGAAACGGTCAGCATCGCCCTGGAGCGTCAGTGCCGCATTAATGCCCAGCCAGAGCGGAGGCGACCTCTCACTAGCGTCGGCTTTGAAGTGGCGCGATAGCCGAGAGAGAGCCGCTTCCTGGTGCACGCGACTGCTCCGCGTCGGGACTGGCCATAGGCCCTGTTTGGATCAATGGGTTAGAGTTAGTTTGAGCTAGTTGGGGCTCAAATAGCCCTAAAGTATCCAAGCATGAGGGTTTAAATTGGAGCAAGTTGCACCGAACCCACAAAAAAAACTATCCCACCCAAGAGGTGCTAACTGGAGATAGTTCTCATTGGGACCACTGAAAAATCACTTTTCTCTCTCCATGAAGTGCATTTATTGTCAATCTAACCCTGTCACCCAAACACCTCTTTGGCTACAGTTAGTTTAGGGTTAGTCATGAGTTAGTCTAACCTCTAGCTAAGTTGGAGTATCAAACAGGAGCGGTATAGGACATGCAAGTTGCTTAAAGCATACAGGCAAATTCGTACGTGAAAGGATTTTTTTCTTTTTGAAAATGGAACATGAAAGGAATTTTTTAGAATGCTCTTGGCATGTCGCTAACATGTGATAGTTAACCGACCTCAATAGACGGCAGAAACGCCAGCCCGCCGCACTTTGATAGAGACGAGGAGGGAGAAGCCATACATGCTGCTGGATTACTAGAGATAGGTGTCGCACGGAAGCCAAGAAATATGGTGATAGCGTGGGTTAGCCATGTACTAGTTTGATGTAACTACACTGGGCTGCCGTGTTTCGTACTCTTCCAGTCCACTGTGGAGATGAGTGGTTAATTTTATATCGCTGAATAATATTAAATATTATGAGTGCAGACGCTCCACCACGAGGTTCCTTGCTCCTTCTCGGTCGTCCGGAATCTATGTTCTTCCACTCTATTTTTTTACGTGAGCTTTGTTCATCCTTTTGCCAACACGCGAGACATCTAGCATCAAGGTGCACGTGTTATGCAAGGATCGTTCCATCTATATGAAGAACACGTGGGACTGGAACTACAAGACGGACATGTACCCAGGAGTGGACGTACGAACCTGAGTAATGTAGCACGGTAAGTGAAGTAGAAAGGCACAAATGGTATGAACATGTGTGGCATATAGGGTGTGTTTGGTTGCGTTCTCGTCTCAGCATAGTTGTTCCCTCTTCATGCATGGTCAACTCAACACCCCTCTTCATGCACGCTCTCTTCATGCATGCTTCTAGTGTATTTGTGCTAAACTAGTGTGGACTCATGCACCCTCCATACACTCTACCAAACACCCAAAAGTAGGTCGAGAAGGGAACTCTTGGGCGGCATTTGTCTCTTACTATGTACTACCACTAAATGTTGTACGTGCAATGCACGGTGATGTTATGGAGTACGTGCCTAAGTACTCTACTACTACTATATTAGTTGGAGGCACATATTAACTTTTATATTTGTTTACCTGTATGCCCTGAGACCTTCCAACTAGACGTGCCTTTCTCTCCAGGCCGCACTTTGTATTGTTCATACCACTAAGTACTACTACGTGTGGTCTCCGACCCAGAAGTGGAAGAAGTGGAGATGCTCTACCATGCTGTTTTTTTACACTGGGCTCTACCACGTTGTTCATATCCCACTCCTTTCGCTGACGTGTGGGACATCTAGCACGTGCCGTGTTTGGCACCCTTCGTCGTAAGAGTTGAAACGCTAGCATTCATCAGAAATAAAAAATAATTATAAATCGGCAGTGATACTATTTTTTTTTGAACCAATCAGCAGTGATACTATACCACGCGGTTTCCTTGCTCCTCGATATCAGAAAGAATACTTCCGTTCGCCAACATGTGGGACGTCGACCATCCTGGTCCACTTGCCATGCACGCAGAACTCCAAGGGAGAGTCACCCAGGTCGTCGCGCCACAGTAACAATGACTAATGAGCCGTCAAATCACAGGCCCACTTCCCACTTTGAAGTTGCTCAGACGAAGGAACCATCATGACTTCGTTGAATTCCGCTTCTTGAAGAAAACTACTGTACCAGCAGTACTTCTAGCTATAGTAGTTACTCCAATAGAGGCCTCCTTTCGTTCATAGGATAGGAATATGAAAATCATAGGAAGTGAGATGACATGCATCTCAATTCCTATAGAGAAAGAGATGCCATTTGATGCTTAGGATAGGAATTTTTCCATTTAGTCTAGGCTAATGTACTGGTAATTTGCTCTAAAAACTACAGTAGTAACTAGTAGTATTGGTACATGCTCGTACTCAGACACAGACACACACACTAACTACTAGTACTACTACTTCTCACATGCTGGCTAGACGCCGTCGTTCTCCTTCCCGGCTTTGTCGCTGACACCCCATTGTGCTTGGATCTCCATCGACCTCTCCGCAGCAGCGCGTGCATCCTATTCTTTCTTGCGGCGGCGGGCCTCTCTTTTCTTGAGTGCTTTCTGACTTTTCCTCTCCCTCTGTACGGCTTTGGCCGCCTCTTGCTCTACCGCCCATTCAGCCTTGGCATCTTAAAATTTCTCCCACATAGTTATGAGGTCGCGAGCGATGATGAACTCGGCACGGCGGGATGCCATCGCTTCCCTACCATTTTGTGTGCGGGCGTGGGCGGCGAGGAACTCGGCGCGGTGGGATGCCATCGCTGCCTTACCGGTTAGTGTGCGGCACAGTGGCATGAACGACGCTTGGTGAGAGCTCTGGGGTGGAGTGGCCGGACAATCGTATAGTGCATTGGTTTGTCAAGAGCTCAAGGACAGAAGAGAAGAAAATTTGGATTCCCCTTCAATCCTGGTCATTTATTACCGAGTAAAATGCATTGGCGGTCATCGAACTTGTCTTGATAGCTCACTTTGATCATTGTATACGAGATATGGTGATTATACGGTCACTGGCTCAACGTATAGCTCCGTATTTATCTGGTTGACCAGTCAAACAGTCTGCATGCACCTCATCAGCTCATGTTCTTTATCTATCTATGCGGGCCTACCTGTCAATGGAGAAAGAAATACTGTAAAAACCAAAATTATGCATATGTGGGGAATCAAACCACGGACTCGTCGCTGCAATGCACCCTCGTCAGCCAAATGAAAATGAAAAATACTTCGCATCAGACACTCACGCTCACGCTGTCAAAGCATGCTAATGCATGCACGTCGCCCTCTAAATCAAAGTCCTGCTCATGGCGCAACGCAAACGGCAAGCCCATCACCTGCGCGCCCCGGCGGTGCCTGACATTACTGTTTAGACGTTTGTTGGAGGCCTACGCGCGTCGAGCATGTATTCACCTGGCTCAACACCAACGGTCATACTCGGACCGCCTTGCTCATGTATATCGTCCATCACAACAACAATCTATAAAATAGCCTAAGCTAGAGAGGGTACTATGGTAGTATGGTACGGAGTATGTACTATCGTGAGCGACCGATCTTAGTGCCACTGCACACCGAAATCCCTTCCATCGCTAGCGTGCGCTTCCCGCCTGAAACGGTCACCGTCTCTTCAGAATGTCAATGCCGCATTCACCGGACTTAACTGCAGGTGCAATTGGTGTGTCACTGACATGTGGGCCAGATGCCCGTTCGGCCCACATGTCAGTAACCCAAACGCATCTGCAGTTAAGTCACTGAAGCAGCGTCCGCATTCACGCCTGATGAACCTACTCCAGCGCCAGTTGTCCATCCGTCTGCCGCGGCTCATTGCCATTCGCCCGCTATATTAACTTGAGCCCCAGCTCCCAGCCATAGCCAAAGACCCACACTTATTCTCCTCCGGTCCCTTCCTTCTGTCGGCACCACTTCAACCATGGCCTCCTGGTGCTCCAAAGCTCTCTTGGACGTACTGTCGCAGGAGCAGACGAGGGACATCGGCGGCTCCGCTCCGGGCACACTCCAAAGCTCTCTTCGACGTACTATCGAGGAGCAAACGAAGGAGATCGCCGGCACCCCCCCCCCCGGCCGCCCTCCGCCGCCACGACCACGAAGCCGGCACGCGTGTGCGGGCGCAGCCGGCAGCGAGGAAGAATAGTACACAGTAGGTCGCCGCCGCTCTGGTCCCAGGAAGGCCACCGCTACTCCACTCAGTCGACGCCAAGCTTGCTGGGGTAAACATCGGCGGCCGATTAGCCGCTTGACGGAGACGTGGAGGCGGAAATCTTCACAACCTTGTGCTCTGGAGGAGGAGGTTATCGAGGCGGATGAGGAGGAGGCAAAGGCAATGGCCGGCTTTCTTGTGTTCATGGCCGGACATGGTGGTCGGGCACTGACGATCGTTTAGATTAGGTTTACAGTAGGTTTTAGTACGGTTTGTGTGAAATATGTAATGAATTTTGTCCAGTTTGTAGGAAAAGTTTTCGAGGTGTAATGAATTTCATCCGGTTAATTTGAAATTTGCTTTGTTTGCACGAATTTCATCCGGTTAGTTCATATAGTTGTTGAAAGGTATGCAGGCAGCATCGGATGGCATCCATCAGTGTCCTCGGACAGATGCCGGTGTAAATTTGTGGGCTAGCGCTGGAGATGCCCTAACTATCATGCTATAATCGCTAACAATCCTCCATTATTTGGCAGGGAACAGTTATCCCTCGATCAAAATCAGATCCGCGGTGTTTCGCACTCCTCCCGCGTAAGAGTGTAAACTCTTGCTTACATAAAAATGGAGCAAGTGGACGGCACTGTAGCACGTCATATCACTCGAACTAGCCCGCCTAACGAGCGGGAAAGCACCGCCCTCATCATTTTGTTATGGATTTCTATCGATCGATCACGCAAAAATGTTACGCTTCGCAAGTTCTAAAGGAAAAGGCGGCACACTTACGACTCGTACGCGTCGCAACCCCGACAGTCCGGCTCGCACGCCGCTCACCAGAGGGGACACGCGTTGTCTTGCAATTTCACTGACATGTGGGACCATAATTGAATAAACCGTCGATAGCCGAAATCTAATCGCTCAGCGGGCGTTGGCTAAGAAGAGAGAAATGGGGGAGGGAGAAGAGATCGCCAGCCCACCGCGCACGGACTCCAAGAAATATATGGTGATAATGTGAGGTGGGCCATGCTGGAGTCCGAACCGCTTCCGGAGCCCGCTCTCACCGCCCTGGCCCCTCAAGACGCCAGCTTCCCGCCGCATGCATGCATAGCAAGTAGTACTCCTATGTGGAGGAGAGAGATGCATTGACAAAGTCAAGGAGTGGGCTCTGCAAGAGCCCGTCTCTACACATGCTCCTAGGTATAAAAAAAGAATTCTAATAAAAGGCATAAAAATAATTGTGTCTTAAAAAAGAAAGGTAAACAACATTTGAGAGGAAATGGATAGACAGAAAGTGAGAAAAAGTTGTAACCTAGGCATTACATGAGGAAGGAGGGAGTGGTGCACATGCCAAGTTCACTGGGCTGCCATGTTTCACACTCCTCCGTCGTAACAGTGGAGACAATAGCTTTCATCAAAAAGAAACAATGAATAGTCGTTGCTCGTATTCTATATCGGAAAGAATACTTTCATTCGCTGACATGTGGGACATCGACCATCCTGGTCCACCTGCCATGCACAAAATTATCCTGGTCTACCCCGATCGTATCGCAGGCCCAACCTTTCCCACTGTAAGTTGTTCGGACGAAGGAACCATCATGACTTCATTGAATTCCGCTTCTTCAAGAAAACTTGCTGTATCCACAATACTGCTACCACACGCGAATACTGGACGGCACTGTACCACGTCATATCACTGAAAACCACTAGGCCAAACTAGCCCGCCTAGGTCATCTATTTTGGAATGGAGGGAGTACGTCTTTGCACTGCTATGATTTTGTGTTGCACATTCTATGTACTTTTGCTACGATTTTCCTACCCTATGAACCAAATGAGGCCCGAATGTATGTCGACTATTGTCTGATCGATTGCTAAGCCTAAAATTTTAGGATCTAGGGCTATTGGTGGATCGACGAGGGATATGTATAAGCGTACCACGAGCTCATCAGCCCCAACGTTTCTCTTTGGTGAGTGTTTTGCAAGTACAATAGCTCGCACAGTAGCTAGCCTACTAACACCAAGAATCATCAAACAAGCCCTGCTGATATGATAAACAGTTCAAACTTACATCTAAGCATGCCATATATTACATCAAAAGCTGGTGAGGATACATCTGTTTCCGTAACTCGGAGAGGGTTCGCATGATTCATCGCATGATTCACTATCAAACAAAAGTAGCAAGATCCGCCCACACAAGACAGTGCACTAGCCCTAAGATGGTTTGATAACATGCATCGTTCTGGTAATTAAACACAGGGCAATGCAAACTACCCTGAAGGATTAGCGCGACCAACTATTTCTTGTCATCGATCTCTCGGACAATGACCACAGCACGGACAGCGGCATGGGAATCGATTTCTGGGGCGATGTCCACAGGACTGACCGCGACATTGGAATCTATCTCTGGGGCGATGTCCACAGGATGGACAGAGGCATCGGAATCGATCTCCGGGGCGATGCCAACAGGACGGGCCACGACATCGGAATCATCAAGGACGTCCACCGACACCTACACAACCCTAACATATTAGCAAGCACATTGCAAATAATCAAAACCACAACTATGGTAATAAGCCATTATTTTTCACCTTGTGCAGCTCACCGGGGGATCTCATCCCTCCGGGGGCCATCTCCTCGTCCTCGATGGGGGCCATCACCTTGCTAGGGGAATACTGCTTCTCAACGGCGACTATCTCCTCAAACTCGGTCTTGAGCCTCACATAGGTGGCAATCAGAGTTCCTGGGGTAGGCACGGTGGGGCCCTTGCTGTTCTTCCAACTTTCTTTGATGAGTTCGTCCGTGATGACTACTACACAACCTTATTCTTGTAGACGTTGTTGGGCCTCCAAGTGCAGAGGTTTGTAGGACAGTAGCAAATTTCCCTCAAGTGGATGACCTAAGGTTTATCAATCTGTGGGAGGCATAGGATGAAGATGGTCACTCTCAAGCAACCCTGCAACCAAATAACAAAGAGTCTCTTGTGTCCCCAACACACCCAATACAATGGTAAATTGTATAGGTGCACTAGTTCGGCGAAGAGATGGTGAAACAAGTGGTATATGGATGGTAGATAAAGGTTTTTGTAATCTGAAAATATAAAAACAGCAAGGTAACTAATGATAAAAGTGAGCGTAAACGGTATTGCAATTCTAGTAAACAAGGCCTCGGGTTCATACTTTCACTAGTGCAAGTCCTCTCAACAATAATAACATAATTGGATCACATAACTATCCCTCAAGATGCAACAAAGAGTCACTCCAAAGTCACTAATAGCGGAGAACGAACGAAGAGATTATGGTAGTGTACGAAACCACCTCAAAGTTATTCTTTCCAATCAATTTGTTGGGCTATTCCTATAAGTGTCACAAACAGCCCTAGAGTTCATACTAGAATAACACCTTAAGACACAAATCAACCAAAACCCTAATGTCACCTAGATACTCCAATGTCACCTCAAGTATCCGTGGGTATGATTATACGATATGCATCACACAATCTCAGATTCATCTATTCAACCAACACAAAGGACCTCAAAGAGTGCCCCAAAGTTCTACCGGAGAATCACGACGAAAACGTGTGCCAACCCCTATGCATAGGTTCATGGGCGGAACCCGCAAGTTGATCACCAAAACATACATCAAGTGAATCACGTGATATCCCATTGTCACCACAGATATCCACGGCAAGACATACATCAAGTGTTCTCAAATCTTTAAAGACTCAATCCGATAAGATTACTTCAAAGGGGAAACTCAATTCATTACAAGAGAGAAGAGGGGGAGGAGAAACATAATATCCAACTATAATAGCAAAGCTCGCGATACATCAAGATCGTATCACCTCAAGAACACGAGAGAGAGAGAGATCAAACACATAGCTACTGGTACATACCCTCAGCCCTGAGGGACAACTACTCCCTCCTCGTCATGGAGAGCACCGGGATGATGAAGATGGACACCGGAGAAGGATCCCCCCCTCCGGCAGGGTGCCGGAACGGGTCTAGATTGGCTTTCGGTGGCTACGGAGGCTTTTGGCAGAGGAACTCCCGATCTATTGTGCTCCCGGATGTTCTTAGGGTATATGGAGATATATAGGCGGAAGAAGTACGTCAGGGGGTGCACGAGGGGCTCACGAGGGTGGAGGGCGCGCCTGGGGGGTGGGTGTGCCCCCTGCCTCGTGGCCTCCTCGTAGGTCCCCCGACATGCACTCCAAGTCTTCTGGGCTTCTTTCCTTCCAAAAATGAGTTCCGTGAAGTTTCAGGTCAATTGGACTCCGTTTGATTTTCCTTTTCTTCGAAACCCTAAAACAGGGTAAAAACAGAAACTGGCACTAGGCTCTGGGTTAATAGGTTAGTCCCAAAAATGATATAAAAGTGTATAATAAAGCCCATAAACATTCAAAACAGTAGATAATATAGCATGGAGCAATCAAAAATTATAGATACGTTGGAGACGTATCAGTCCGCCAACGTCCTCAACTCTTTGGCCAGTGCTTGTTTTTTGGAGTTCATCGTCTCCATGGGTTGGCCCGCCAACATGGTCAACTCATTGGTCAGTGCTCCCTTCCTGGAGATCGTTGTCTCCAGTGGGTTGTCCGCCAGCAACTCTTTGCCTAGTGCTCCAGGATCCATCAATGAACTGACAAACAAAAACAATCGAAAGGAAACCACAATCGCAATGAAAACGGGAAAAGAATAGGATGTGAGAATCGGTCGGTGCTTCACAAAAAGAAGATTCTTGGAATGAAAATATAGCAATATAACTGATTCGCCCACATTTCCTTCGTCGGTACAGAAGAAAAATGGCAGAAGTGAGTAGCCTGGAGTTAGGTTTTCTTCAAGAAAGGGAAGAAAGGGCTTGAACGAACGTTCCAGTGAAATGATGCTTGCTTCGTCCAGTCCAACTTGGAGGCCACCTTACCACTGCTGTAAAAGGTGGGTTTTGTGATATGACGGGTCATGACGGCCACACCGGGGTGACAGGTGAGTCTCGACTGTAGCACCTCGCTGTGATTTGGTGGATGGCACGCAGGCCCGGATGCTTTGAAATGTCCCGCATGTAGATAGAGCGGCTCGTCATATAGGAGTGCTCAATATTGTGCACCGCGACCAAGGCGGAGAGGAAAACGAGAGAACTACGTAATTAATGCATGAGTTTAATTAGGGTAGTTTTGTAAAGTACGAGATACATTCCTCCAATCGCAAAATGCCTTGGTTCATGAGATTAGAGATTTGAGCCCTATAAACCGGAAGGGAGGGAGTACTGCACACGGTGTAGTCTAGTCACTTGTTGAAATCTCTAGAAAGGCAAATACTCCTTTCCGGTTTACAGGGCTATACTACTCCCTCCGTCTAGGTGTGTAAGTCATCTTACGAAAACCAAATAGTCCCAAAACACTTAGGCGTGGTGCATTAACTTCTACCTTGTTTCTTGTTTCTTGACATATCAACCAATAAGAGATGAGAGGTGTGCATGCTTTTAATGACTTGCAATGGCTAGTTCATTGCATGCAATGCTATTAATTAGCAAATAAACATTGGTGACCCCAGGAGGAAATGGTGCTAAGCGCATGGACCTATCCAGAATGAGTATCAACCAATGGATAATGGAGTTTAATTGTTAAACAATAGCAATTTTGTCTCATGCAAGAGCCTGGCTAGTACTCCAAGGAACTGCACCACGCGAGCGTTCGCAACTGCCACTTTCGGGTTGCGCTTGGCTCTTCGCCTCTTCGAGAAGACGAACAATGATGTTACTCCTACTTCTACAGTATCGAATCCACTACTACATGTCCGTCCACCTCATGCGGGAGGGATAGCGTGTAGCGAAAGCTTCTACTTACTGCTCCTGCCTTTGCGTCTATGACAGGTGGGCCCAACAGGTGGTTGGCCCTCCTGTCATGCAGCCAAAGGCAGGTGCAGTTAAGGCACTGGAGCTCAATCCGTGAGGGAGAGGGTGTTGTAGTAATCAAATTTCTTGGTCTTGTACAAGTTGACGCGACACATCAAAGCACTGCACTCGATATAAGTCTTTTTACACATTTCAAATGGGCTACTTCGTATGTAGGAGTAGACATATTCTGCTTCGTATGTAGTCACTTGTTGCAATCTCTAAAAAGACTTATATTTGGAAACAGAGGGAGTACAACACATGCATGCATGCCGTGACTTTCCTTTTGATACTTGCATGTGTTGATTTGATGCACCTTGCCTAATTTTGACTATAAATTTAACTAACCAAGTTTTCATGCATGTCACAAAAAATTACGGGGCTGTTTGGATTGTGACTATGTTTGTCTTATGCTTCCACATTATTTTTCCCACACTTGCCACACTTGCCTAACCTGAGTTGCTCAAATTGTTTGACACACTTTGGCTTGCCTAAGGGAATCTTGCCACAATTTTTGTGTCTATGAGATGTGGGGTTCACTGCTAATAAAAAAATTCTTGCCTTAGGTGTGGCTAATAAAAAAGACTTATATTTAGGAATGGAGGGAGTAGAAAATATAAATGATAATGCATGTTGGGGCAACCCACGTTTCCGCTAATTTTAGCCATGGGCTTGTTCACAATTTTTACGAGGGGGTGGTTGTTCATTTAATGGAGGGACTTGTAGTACCAGACTTGAACGATACAAAGTGTGACCTGGCACACCGTAACACCACTTGGAACAAGCGGGTAGCTATCTCAAAAAACAATCAACAACTAAAAAAACCGCAGCCTAGCATGTAGTGGTACACGATTTTAAACGATTGTTTTGATGGAGTGAAAAAGGAAAACTACCCCACTACGTATATATAGGTCGGAGCCTCTGCGCTTGCTTGCTAGGGTTGCTCTATTCACACACTCTCACCCTCTCCAGATCTAAACAAGATAGGGGTATTAACACTGTCTTTCTCCCTTAAAAAAACACTGGCTTTCTATCCTCACTGCTGGTTACAGATCTGGACGTATCCCCCTCCGCCGGTGAAGGGGAGGAGGGGCAGCGTTTAGGCCGTCGTCGACAGCGAGGGAGGAGAGCCACTGCCGGCCGCATAGTTATCTCTGGCCGAGCGCCGGCGCGGGAGGTCCTCCGATCCCTTTGTCGTTGCCTGTGGGTGGATCCGGCCTTCCGCCACCCACCTATCTACATCCCGATGACCTTCAGGTATATCTTCGTTCGAAACAGCCTTAGCTCTACTTCCCCAGCTCGCTACGTCGCTGCATGTGCATCATTTTCTACCTCTCAACCCCTCTCGATCGGATGGTCCAGCGTCACATATTTTTTTTCTTCTATTGTTAGAGGTAAAGCTACTTCATGGAGTCGAATCTTGTACTCCATCAGTCTGAAAATACTTGTCATTGAAATGGATGTGTCTAGATGTATTTTAGTTCTACACACATCCATTTTGATGACAAGTAATTCTGGGCGGAGGGAGTACTTGGTTCAAACAAGAAATAAAGTGGGGATGGGGGAATTTAGTATGTACATCGTACTTGGTACAAACAGGAAGGAAAGGGGTGAAAGTAGTACAGACTGGTCATCCAACCGGCCTCTTGGTCGAAAGGGAAATATAGCGGTAACGCTGTACACAGTGGTATGACCAGGACTAGATTTGCTATCCACACATAGGAGTAGGTGGCTAGAGTGAACAAAAATGGGACCAACCCAGATATGTTTCTTGGATGTTTGTTTCTTGGGGCAACAAACTATGAATCACCACTTTATGCCCCTATTTACGTACATGGTGTTGGACTGCTAGTGCACCCACTGTCCCATGCCCTTATACCAAATATTTAGGCTCCGTTCGGAATAAAGGGGCAGAAAACATAGGTCTTGATGAAAATAGGGGAATAGGAAAGGAATGTAGGTATAAAACTATGGAACAGGGAACCAGAGAAAACTCTCAAGAGAATGTGTTCGGATGGACTACGAAATGTACAGATTTGTTTTTTTAGAGTAGCATGCTTGACAATATGAGATGCTATTTGTTTATTCAGCTGCACAGTGACTACTCTTGTCCTCACCTCACGTACCACACATAGGTTGATTTTTTTATTCCGGCAACACAGCACAACAACCTGTCTAACGCATGGCAGCGAGCGCCTGCCTCGGGTTTCCTCCCAAAAAATGAGCAGCGCGTGGATGTTTCTAATCCTATGGAATCAGTACTACCATACCAGCTTTCCTATGAAACACTATTCATCTTTCCCGTGTTCCGAATGGTTGGAAGGGAAAGAATACCGTAGGAATTGTGTTCCTACGAAAATCCTGCACCAAACCTGTGAACCGAACGCAGCCTTAGCTATTCTTAATCTAATGTCCCTGGTAAAAATGAAGCCATGCCACTGTTATAAGCCATGACAAGTTTAGCCAAATGTTTTTGCCTGTAATTGTTTGAGACTCTGACTGTTTCCTCTATGCCTTTTTGTGCAAACAGGGATATCCAATTCACCTGGTTGCTGTTGTGACCTTTTGGTGCACTGCACAAAACTCTTCTTAAAAGAAGTGACTTTTGTGATGTTTAACTGGAATGTCAGAATGGAATAGTTGGTTCATTTTGGTGGAACTGCACAAAGGGAGATATGTGTTCCAATCCTCATCATCCATATTTGCGCCATAATCTTCCTTTAGGTAAGAATGATATTTATGTGTTCATCTCTATTTCCGACTGCCATGAGAAAATAATGCTGTCTTTTACTAGTGCACTTGTACTCCCTCACGGACAAAACCAATTCTGAATTAGAAGGCCAATCATGTACTTGGTTTCACCAACTATGAGGAGAAAGAGAAACAAAGCATGAAGAGGAAGAAGAAGAATAAACAGTGCCAAGGCGATCTTGCTGAAGCCAGAGGCCTCAGTCGAGGCCATTCAAGGGCTCCGGCAACGACTACCTTACATGTGAGACGATCCTCCAAGGAGCCCTTCCACTTATGTTGTCTCACTTAATTAATTAGGAGTACTTAAGTACCACTAATTTATTACTACCTAATTTTCCTGTTGGAGTTAAACAAATCTTTAGTAGGACCCTATGTTGAATCATGTACGTGTGTATGTTTGTCTATGGAGGTGAATCATGTGGTGGAGTAGGGAGGGAATATTATTAGTGTCATGACATAATAGTGCTATTGTTTTGCATGTCAATTTATTGCCATTGGTTCAATGAGGCAATGTTTTGCGTATTGTCCATCATGAATTTGATGCTACTGTTTGAGTAATATGCTAATGTCTTCCTATCCTTTCTCACTAAGCTAATGAAGGTTTCACCTTGTTCCTACTTGTGCAAACATGGATCATGTTGTGCCAATCATACATTTTAGTGGAACTACACAAGACAATACAATGAACTGTATCCCAACCAGTGCTTTAACTCTGCTGGAAGTTCTTGGTAATCTTTCGATATAATCTTAGCACTGGTAAACAAGAGTGATTTCAACCATACATTTGAAGTGCACAAAAATATATACTATTGTGTGATTCCAGTGAGTGATTTATCATCTCTTATGGGACTACATGAATAAGCTTTTTTCTCAGATTGGTACGGGCCTAAGGCCTTCATCCATATTAGTTTGTTGTCATCTCTATTTGTATCGTGCTACTATCATGAGAAACTCCTTTATCATTGCACGTTAAAGTTTTGCAACCTATGATAAATGGCAATGCTTTGAGTGTTGAGTTGAGCTAATTGGCACTGATTAAATAAACTAATACCTCTCTTTAAGCAAGACTACTATGTTGCTAACTTTACCCATTAAGATAATGAGGGTGCTTCTATTTGTTAGTGTATGTTTCATCAACTAGTCCCACTATTACAGTAATCTCACTCTCTCAATATATGTGCCAACAGGGATGCTCGATTTTGGTGGAACTGCACAAAAACTTTGGGTGCTTCATTGCCTCGATAGCTTCCATCCTTTCCTGTCAGTCGCTAATCTCCGCTTGCTTTCTTCCTTTGTTGCCAGTCGCTTGGCTTATCTTGGCTTCCAGTCAAAGGAAATAGTAATTGATATGCTACCTCACACAGGTTGGTACTGGTCTTTATCCTGATTATTGTGCCTGTCATATGTATTGGTAATTTGCTATTGTGCTACTATTTGCCGATTTCATAAAGGAGTAATTTGGAGCCTGAACTCGCAGGCAAATCATTACGTCGGGTGATTTCAGTAGAACTGCACAAAATGATCAGATGGATAGGTACTTATGCTACTGCTATGTACTCCAAAGTTCACTCAGACAAGCATCGATGTTGACAAGAAGTGCCTATATTCATTCGAGTATCAACCGGCGTCAACCAATTGTCAAACTCCAAGTATTAGGAGAGTGAACGCCAAAAATATTGCTTGGTGCATAGCCCAGAAAAATGCAGTCCAGTCTTTGGTCCCAACTTGTGCCTTTTGGTTATCGGCACATATGGTAGCGAACTATATGGCATGGAGTCTAAAGATTCCAGACAAGTTGGTTGACGCGTATATTCATCTGACACTTAATCAGTCTGCACGCCAAGGATGCTCCATTTCAGTTGAACTGCACAAAAAATTTGGGTGGTTCATTTTCTCAACCGCCTCCTTTCTCGTCTGCAATGTAGAATTTTGGCGAGATACATGACCAAGATGAGCTAGTAAACTAGTTGGATGAAAGTAGTGGCCAAGTTGCTCAAACCTCCCTCGGCACGAGGCCACTATTTGAGGATAAACCTACAAGCAAAGTTCAGTTTGTCTATGCTGCCTCTTATGTACTCGAAAGTTTACTCGTACAAGAACTAATTTTAGCAAGAAGTACCTCCGATTGAACACCATTTACCAGTCTGTACCCTAGGTAATTAAAGTTCGTCCATGGATCATATTGGTTGTGATCTCAATCATTTGGATGCATAAACATACTGAACATGTGTATATCTGAATCTTTTTGTGAATTATGTATGAATATTGTCGTGTGATCTATCAATCATTTGGATGCATAGATATGTTGAGCTTGTGTATATATGAATCTTTTGAGTTGTTGATAGTGAATCTTGGCTATGAATATGAACGTGTCCTGTGAACCTGAGTTTGATTCTTGTTAGTATGTGAACTTGTTAGTATGCCTACTGTGGGGTATAAAACGCAGGTCTCTTATAAAAGTAATGTTGTGTCCAATTTATGTTTTCCCTTCTAACCACATTATATATACTAGCAAAAGGGCTCGTGCGTTGCAATAGGAAAAAAATATGGCACACACTTACGTTCTATTCTTCTTTACCGGGTCTGTCATTACATGTGCTCCGGTGTAATAACATCATAAATTACCAAACTGCCTTAGGAGTTTTTGTCTCAGGCACCACAGTGAGAATGATTGACAATATGAGCATCACCATCCTGAAGAAAGTTGTTGCTGTTATGACCGGCATGGCCAAGAGGATATATGATGCGCACTAACATCCAAAAACAACATTTCTCATGGTTTCGGTTTTTTTTCTGAACCAGTGCTATATTTGATTATTTGGCACAAAAAAGTTGTAATTCTTTCACTCCAACTACGGCCAACATGGCTCGTCATTCTTCCAAAAGATGTCCATTATGATATTTTTTCAGAAAAAAGGAGTGGATTATCTCCTTGCTGTCGTCTAACTGAAGGAAACTGAATGTGAAAATTTAAGTGTATATAGACTGTCCCAGTCGGAGTGCATACAAAAATATTTTTATCCAAGTCGTCGGTGCCAACACTGTACCTCCAATGTCCATCTGCATCTACACGGCTAGGTCTAATCTTAAGCAAGAATGAAACTACCAAGCAAACTAAGATAACAACATGTAGCTACGTGTGGTGTAGAGGTGGCCAGCATGTGGAATAGGTTGCATCGCAGGCGTCTGCGCGCTGCGCCTCCGCTTCCTCACCCCGGCGAGCGCCGGACTGAACAGCTTCGCGCGCGACTACCGTTTTGTTGTACAATTTCCCTTCGTTCTCATTCTGTGTTTGTTGTTGATATGCAATTTTCCTAGGTATATAAACTGGTAGACTTTCATGTAAGCAATCGAGGTGGGATTACTCCGAGTACATGTGTGAAAATCAGGTAAGGTACAGATACAGAAGCGTGCATGCAGGCCGAAACATGCGTGCAGGCCCAATAAGAGAATGTGGACGTGGACCAATTGGATGGAAAAAGTTTTTAGTACCGCCTCGCAGCAATTGGACGGACTGTCGATCAAAACTAACAGAAAAAAACTGAAAGCGTAAGTTCACGGAAAGAAGCGTATTGTGACGGTGAACCCAAAGAGTCAATCCGTGCTTTATTATTAGGGAAAGATTTATATTATTACTGTTATCATATATTTTATACAGACTTATATATACATTATAAAAACATCCCATGTGTTATTAACTTATAAAAGTAAATGTTTAACGGAAGTTGGCAAGGAAAATCCTGGTTGTTTTTGACTCGCGGGCAAGGAAAATCCTGGTGATTGCGTACAAAAGCTTGCGAAGATTTTAAGGACCAATTTAATAATAACGCGCTCATTTTTATTTTGAGCAATAACTCGCTAATTTCTTAATTATATATATAATGTGCCTCTCCGGTTTATTCTTTGATATTAATTGCTCCTTCTAACATAACATTATATATATAACGAGCCCACCTAATACGTGTATTTCAAGGAAGTGCAAATGGGCTGGGATTTCTTAGAAAATATAAATGGGCCTGATTGACGCGAAATTATTTGTTCACCCAGCCCAACAAATGGACTGTACATTCTAGAAAACATGGGTTAAATATATGCCACATTTTTGCAGGCTGACATGTGGGCCAATAGGTCGAAGCCTACGCAGGGCGTTGTCAACTTGGTCAACAAATGATTGTGTCATCCACAGCCATTGGATTTATATCCAACGGCCGACATGCACGTTCAATCTCTTGTCTTCTTCCTCTAGCGTCGCCGGGACCGCCTGGTCCGGTCTCCGGCGGCTAGCGGCTCTGCTTAGCACGCATCGCTGCGAAGCGCTACCCCACCGCCGGCCAGGCTATCCCTCCACCCCTTGACACCTCCTGTTATTCTCCACAGACTACAGCCCCACGCCACAACAGAACCAGTTATAACCCTTCTCCTCCTCTCAATCTGCGACTCCACTGCCGCGTTTTCCCATCTCCGAGTCATTCCCGTCCGGGGCCTCGCCATCGTCCACTGCCTCGCTGCGTTCGGTGCGGCGTGGTCAACAAACAAGAGTCATCGGAAGAGGACTGTACGTGGAGAGCCTGACGGCTGGGACCCGCGAGGTCCATGGTCGCATGCAATGAAAGTTCCTCCTTATTAAGCTGAAGAAAATGTTTCCTCCACCTGACAGCTGGGACCCACCGGCTGTATCTTCACACGGAAGGAAGTGCCTCCTTGTTTTGCGAAAAAAATTATTCATCCCGTTGACAGCTGGGACCCGTCAGATTTGGTGACTGGCTTGTGGGCCTACTAAGCGGACGTGTACGCACGACTTTGTCAACTTAATCAACAAATGATTCTAGCAACTGGACCATTGGATGTTAATCCAACAGCCATGCTCCTTCTTCAACCTCTGTTCTTGCTCCTGTCTCTTGTGGGCGGCACCGCGGCTGTGCTGCCGCACACCTGAACCAGTGAAGTTTCCCACTCCTCTCCATCTGCGACTCCACTGCCCCGTCTTCCCCATCTCCGGGTCGTTCCAGTCTGGGTGCGCTCGGCACGGTGTGGTCAACGTGGTCAACAACCGAGAGTCATCGGAAGATGACTGCACGTGAGAGGCTAACAGTGGGGACGCACCACGCCCATGGACGCATGCATGCAACGGAACGCGGCGAGGTCAACGTGGTCAAGGAACGACTTCCATCAGAAGTATACTGTACGTGGAGAGTCTCAGCTGGGTCCACCACCGCAGCAAGTAAGTGCCTCCTTATTACGCGGAAAATAATGATTCCTCCAACTGACAGCAGGGACCCACTGGACGGGCCACCGTATTTTGCAAAAAAACATTTGCCCCCTGACTGCTGGGACCCACCTGACGGGCCACCGTATTTTGCGAAAAAAACTTTCCCCCGCTGTCAGCTCGGACCCACCGGAAGTGCCTCCTTATTACACACAAAAAAATGAATACTCCCCCGGCTAGCTGGGATCCACCTTGGTGGGAGGCTGACTTGTGGGCCTATTAAGTTGACGGGGATGAAGGGCTTTGTCAACTTAGTCAATATTAACGATTCTAGCTCCAGTGACCGTACGATGCCCATCCAACGGCCGTAGTGCTTCTTCAACCTCTGGTCTTCTTGCTCCATCCGCCCAAAGCAGCGCCGGTCGTGCCGCATGCTCCTGCCTCCCGTGGCCGGCTGTGCTGCCGCGGAGGCCTCACCGCGCCCTACTATTCCCACTGCTGGCCAGGCCCTGTGGCGACGGCAGCCTCACACCGCAGCCGAACCAGTGAACCCTCGTACTCCTCTCCGCACGGGCTTCCACTGTCGCGTCTTCCCCGGCTCCGCGCCGTCCCCTTCCTAGGCCTCGCCATCGTCCACCGCCGTGGGACTCTCCGCGTGGTGTGGTCAATGTGGTCAAGGAACGACTTCCATCGGAAGAGTACTGTACGTGGAGAGGCTGGCAGCTGGGTTCACGGCAACAGCCCAGTTTTTTTTGTGATTTGCCAAGTAAGTCGCTTTGTCAGGCCTGTTGGGCTGCAAATCTTTCAAGACGAGGAGAGCTTTCATTTGGCTAGCCGAGAAAATGGCCCATCAGTAATGAGAAATGGGCTGTACATTTTTAAAACTCATCAAACCGGCAATTAGTTTCAAATATCTTTTTTTTCATTTCGAGATTTTAAATTACATTAATTTTTATGCGTGGAGAATTTGTTGGATTTTATATTGATATACATTTATTTTTAAAATCAGTTTGAATGTGAGTCGAAATTTTGGGATTAAAAACAGTTCAGACCGCACCGAAATATGCAAAATTTCATATAATTATTTAACCGTGGCCACAATATGGGCTGTAATGCTAACAAAAAGAATATGAGCTCCAAAAAAACCTTAAGAATTAGCAAATGAGTTGTAAATTATTAGAAATAATGGCAGATTGGTTGTATGTTGTTTTCCACGGATTTGAGGCTTTCCTAAAAAAAGGTTGACACACAAGTAGTGACTGTTGGATGTCCATCGAACGGCCATCGTGCTTCTTCAATCTCTGCTCTTCCTGCTCCAGCCTCTCAAACAAGCATCGGCGGGACTACCTGCTCCCTCCTCCCCGCGGCTGGTCGTGCTGCCGCGCAGGCCTCACCGCCCATCATACTCCCATCGCTTTCCTAGCCATCCCTCTACTCACCCACACCTGCCGTTATTCTCCGGCGACGGCAGACAAACCAGTAAACCCTCATATAGTCGTACTCCCCTCCGCGTGGGAAAAAACTGCCGAGTCTTCCCTGCCTCCATGTCGTTCCCTTCCTAGGCCTCGCCGTCGTCCACCTCCCTGGTGCTCTCGGCGTGGCCTGGTCAACATGGTCAATGACCGACATGCATCTGAAGTGGACTGTACGTGGAGAGGCCGACAGCTGGGTCCACAGCCGCACGCAAGGAAATGCCTCCTTATTACGCGCAAAATAATGATTCCTCCACCTGACATTAGGGACCCACCGAAAGGGCCTCTGTATTTCACGAAAAAAAAGTTACCGCCGCTGACAGCTTGGACCCACCAGCTATGTCTTCGCACGCAAGGAAGTGCCTCCTTATTACGCACAAAAAAATGAATACTCCCCCTGTTAGCTGGGACCCAGTATAGTGGCAGGCTGACTTGTGGGCCTACTAAGTTGACGGGGACGGAGGGCTTTATCAACTTAGTCGATATGCACGATTCTAGCTCCAGTGACCGTACGATATCCATCCAATGCCATAGTGCTTCTTCAACCTCTGGTCTTCTTGCTCCAGCCGCCCAAACCAGCGCCGGTCGTGCCTCGTGCTCCTACCTCCCGTGGCCGTCTGCGATGCGGCGGAGGCCTCACCGCCCCCTACTACTCCCACCGCTGGCCAGGCCATCCCTCAACTCACCCACACCCCCTGTTATTCTACGGTGAAGGCAGCCTCACACCGCAGAGAACCAATGAACCCTCGTACTCCTCTGTGTGTGGGCATCCACTTCCGCGTCTTCCCCGGCTCCGCGTCGTCCCCTTCCTAGGCCTCGCCGTCGTCCACCGCCTTGGTGCTCTCGGCACGGCGTGGTCAACATGGTCAAGGAACGGCTTCCATCGGACGTGGACTATACGTGGAGAGGCTGACAACTGGGTCCACGGCCGCAGCAAGGAAGTGCCTCCTTATTACATGCAAAATAATTATTCCTCCACCTGACAGCGGGGACCCACCGGACTGGCCACCGTATTTCATGAAAAAACGTTTGCCCCTGACTGCTGGGACCAACCAGCTACATCTTCGCATGCAAGGAAGTGCGTCCGGGCAAAAAAAATGATTCACCCCCTGACTACTTGGACCCACCAGCTACATCTTCGTAGGCAAGGAAGTGCCTGACAGTCGGGACCCACCTGGTCGAAGCGTACGTAGCGTTGTCATTCTGGTCGCGAATGTGTATGTACATATATACTGGTGGATGTAGAGGCGCGCACATGTCGTAGTAGAGGCGCGTACGTGTCGTAGTAGAGGTGCGCACGTAGCATGTGCACGTACGTACATCGGCCAGGGTGCAAGAAAGAAAATACGGCCACGTATGTGTACATACGGGCGGGCTCTCGAACGCCTACTCGCGCATACGTACGGCCAGGGCTCGTGTACATGGTTGGGTCGGAACGGAGAAACAGCGTCGTCGTCGTGTTCATGGGGAGGCAACGGAATGCGTCGTGTTCATGGGGAGGTAACGGAATGCGTCGTGTTCATCAGGAGGCAACGGAACGCGTGGGAGCCAACCGGCTGGGTCAGAACGGAATGCGTGGTCATGTTCATCGGGAGAGCTTGGACGGAACAGGCGATGGAAATGAGGCCTGGCATATCGCACAACAGAGGAAACGGACCTCCTACGTTCAGAACAGGTCCTGTTGATCGGGAGGGGTCTGGCATACCGCAAAACGGAGGAAACGGACCTCCTACGGTCGAAACGAGGGTCCTGTTGATCGGGAGGGGTGTGGCGTACAGCAAAATGGACGAAACGGACCTCCTACGGTCGAAACGGGGGTCCTGTTGATCGGGAGGGGTGTGGCGTACCGCAAAACGGACGAAACAGACTTGTGTTGGAGCGCTACGATCGAAACGGGGGTCCTGTTCATCGGGAGGGGTGTGGCATACCGCAAAACGGGACTCCACAGGATACTGTTCATCTCCACCGTCGACCTCCTCCATCCTCCACGGGCTCCTGTTCATCCAGCCTCCACCGCACGCTACTCCACCGGCTACTGTTCAACCACCCCTCCACAGGCACCCCTCCACCGTATACTGTTCATCCAGCCCTCCACACCACGGGGTCTTGTTCAACCACCCCTCCACGGGCACCCCTCCACCGTCTACTGTTCATCCATCCCTCCACCACACCACGGGGTCCTGTTATCCAGAGGCAACGCCACAGCTCACTGTTCATCCAACCCCCCCCCCCCCCCCCCCCCCCCCCCCCCCCCCCCCTCCCCCCCCCCCCCCCCCCCCCCGCAACACTCACTGTTCATCCCAGAGGCAGCATCCATCGGCTTCAGTTAGCAGCAGTAGCGAAGGAATCGCTCGGTCGGGTTCAGTTAACAGCCATCGATCGATCGCTCGGGTTCAGTAACGCGTAGCCTGGAGTGCAATCGCTCGGGTTCAGTTAGAGCCCAACGCCTCACTCGGGTTCAGTTAGAGCCAACGCCTCACACACACGCGCATATGTGTACGAGAGAAACGCGCATCGCTCGGCCCCCGACCTCCCACCATAACCGGGAACTCCCCGAAATTTTCCTCGCCCTCGCTTCTACCACGGTTTTTTCCGTCATGGACAGCCCAAAGAATGTCATGCAGCTGTGTCTCCGGCCCGCCCAGGACGAAGAGCCCATTTTCTGTCATGATTTTTTGTCATAGAAGTAGGAGCCCACCACATCTATGATGATACCGGGTTTTGTCACAATTATCGTCATAGAAGTGTCATATGTATGACAGAAAAAATTTTCGTTCGGCCCAAAATGTCACGGATGTGTCTTTTTTGTAGTGATGGGGCCCACGAGGGTGGGGGCACGCCCAGGGGGGCAGGCGCGCCTCCCAGCCTCGTGGCCACCTCAAAGCTTCCCTGGCGTAAACTCCAAGTCTCCTGGATTGCTTCATTTCCAAAAATAACATTCACGAAGGTTTCATTCCGTTTGGACTCCGTTTGATATTCCTTTTCTTCGAAACACTGAAATAGGAAAGAAAACAACAATTTCGGCTGGGCCTCCGGTTAATAGGTTAGTCCGAAAAATAATACAAAAGTGTATAATAAAGCCCATAAACATCCAAAATAGATAATATAATAGCATGGAACAATCAAAAATTATAGATACGTTGGAGACGTATCAACATCCCCAAGCATAATTCCTGCTCGTCCTCGAGTAGGTAAATGATAAAAACAGAATTTTTGATGTGGAATGCTTTCTAACATATTTCTCAATGTAATTTTCTTTATTGTGGCATGAATGTTCAGATCCGAAAGATTCAAGATAAAAGTTTAACATTGAAATAAAAATAATAATACTTCAAGCATACTAACTAAACAATCATGTCTTCTCAAAATAACATGGCCAAAGAATGTTATCCCTACAAAATCATATAGTGTGGCTATGCTCTATCTTCATCACACAAAATATTAAATCATGCACAACCCCGATGACAAACCAAGCAATTGTTTCATACTTTTGATGTTCTCAAACCTTTTCAATCTTCACGCAATACATGAGCGTGAGCCATGGATATAGCACTATAGGTGGAATAGAATGGTGGTTGTGGAGAAGACAAAAAGGAGGAAGATAGTCTCGCATCAACTAGGCGTATCAATGGTCTATGGAGATGCCCATCAATAGATATCAGTGTGAGTGAGTAGGGATTGCCATGCAACAGATGCACTAGAGCTATAAGTGTATGAAAGCTGAACAAAAGAAACTAGTGGGTGTGCATCCAACTCGCTTGCAAACAAAGACCTAGGGCATTTTGAGGAAGCCCATCATTGGAATATACAAGCCAAGTTCTATAATGAAAGATTCCCACTAGTATAGGAAAGTGACAACATAGGAGGCTCTTTATCATGAAGATCATGGTGCTACATTGAAGCACAAGTGTGGTAAAAGGATAGTAGCATTGCCCCTTCTCTCCTTTTCTCTCATTTGTTTTTTGTGTTTTGGGGCCTTCTCTTTTTTGGCCTCTTTTTTCTCTCTTTTTTTAATTTATGTTTCATCCGGAGTCTCATCCCGACTTGTGGGGGAATCATAGTCTCCATCATCCTTTCCTCACTGGGACAATGCTCTAACAATGATGATCATCACACTTCTTTTTACTTACAACTCAAGAATTACAACTCGATACTTAGAACAAAATATGACTCTATATGAATGCCTCCGGCGGTGTACTGGGATGTGCAATGACTCATGAGTGACATGTATGAAAGAATTATGAACGGGGGCTTTGCGACAAATACGATGTCAACTACATGATCATGCAAAACAATATGACAATGATGGAGCATGTCATAATAAATGGAACGGTAGAAAGTTGCATTGCAATATATCTTGGAATGGCTATGGAAATGCCATAATTTGTAGGTATGGTGGCTGTTTTGAGGAAGATACATGGTGGGTTTATGTTACAGGCGAAAGTTGTGCGGTACTAGAGAGGCTAGCAATGGTGGAAGGGTGAGAGTGCGTATAATCCATGGACTCAACATTAGTCATAAAGAACTCACATACTTATTGCAAAAATATATTAGTTATCGAAACAAAGTACTTACACGCATTCTCCTAGGGGGATAGATTTGTAGGAAAAGACCATGGCTCATCCCCGACCGCCACTCATAAGGAAGGCAATCAATAAATAAATCATGATCCGACTTCATCACATAATGGTTCACCATACGTGCATGCTACGGGAATCACAAACTTCAACACAAGTATTTCTCAAATTCACAACTACTCAACTAGCATGACTCTAATATCACCATCTCCATATCTCAAAACAATCATCAATTATCAAACTTCTCTTAGTATTGAATGCACTTATATGAAAGTTTTTATTATATCCCTCTTGGATGCCCATCATATTAGGACTAGTTTCATAAACAAAGAAAATTACCATGTTGTTTAGGACTCTCAAAATAATATAAGTGAAGAATGATACTTCAACAGTTTCTTCAAAATAAAACCACCGCCGTGCTCTAAAAGGATATAAGTGAAGCACTAGAGCAAACGATAAACTACTCCACAAGATATAAGTGAAGATCAATGTGTAGTTGAATAATTATGCAACTATGTGAAGACTCTCTAACATTTAAGAATTTAAGATCTTGGTATTTTATTCAAACAGCAAGCAAAATAAAAGAAAATAAAATGGCGCTCCAAGCAAAACACATATCATGTGGTGAATAAAAATATAGCTCCAAGTAAAGTTACCGATGAACGAAGACGAAAGAGGGGATGCCTTCAGGGGCATCCCCAAGCTTAGGCTCTTGGTTGTACTTGAATATTACCTTGGGGTTCCTTGGGCATCCCCAAGCTTAGGCTCTTGCCACTCCTTATTGCATAGTCCATCGAATCGTTACCCAAAACTTGAAAACTTCACAACACAAAACTTAACAGAAAACTCGTAAGCTCTGTTAGTATAAGAAAATAAATCACCACTTAGGTACTGTTGTTAACTCATTATAAATTCATATTGGTGTAATATCTACTGTATTCCAACTCATCTATGGTTCATACCTGCCGATACTACTCATAGATTCATCAAAATAGGCAAACAACACATAGAAAACAGAATCTATAAAAAAACAGAACAGTCTGTAGTAATCTGGATCAAACGTATACTTATGGAACCCGAAAAATTCTAAAATAAATTTCTGGACCTGAGGAAGTTTTCTATTAATCATCTTCAAAAGGAATTAACTAAATAGCACTATCCATTTAAAAATGGCAGCAAATCTCGTGAGCGCTAAAGTTTCTGTTTTTTACAGCAGGATCGCAAAGACTTTCCCCAAGTCTTCCCAAAGGTTCTACTTGGCACAAACACTAATTAAAAGCATAAAACCACATCTATACAGAGGCTAGATGAATTATTTATTACTAAACAGGAGCAAAAAAGCAAAGAACAAAAATAAAATTGGGTTGACTCCCAACAAGCTCTATCGTTTAACGCCCCTAGTTAGGTACGATGATTTCAATGATGCTCACATAAAAGATAAGAATTGAAACATAAATATAGCATCATGAAGATTATGACTAGCACATTTAAGTCTAACCCACTTCCTATGCATAGGGATTTTTTGAGCAAACAACTTGTGGGAACAATAATCAACTAGCATAGGAAGGCAAAACAAGCATAACTTCAAGATTTTCAACACATAGAGAGGAAACTTGATATTATTGCAATTCCTACAAGCATATATTCCTCCCTCATAATAATTTTCAGTAGCATCATGAATGAATTCAACAATATAACCATCACATAAAGCATTCTTTTCATGAGCCACAAGCATAGAATTTTTATTACTCTCCACATAAGCAAAATTCTTCTCATTCGGAATAGTGGGAGTATCATAAGAGACTCGAATACTATAAATTGTTTCCACATTAAAAGAGTAACGTTCAGAAAAATGGTAATCATAATCATGACAAGTTTTATAAATATAATCATCACTACTTTTTTATAGCATAACTGTCATCACAATAATCATCATAAGTAGCAACTTTGTTCTCATCATAATCAATTGAAACCTCTTCCAAGATAGTGGAATCATTTCTAAATAAAGTCATGAACTCTCCAACTCCACTTTCATAATTATCACAATGAGATTCAACATCCTCCAAAATAGTGGGATTACTACTTCCTAAAGTTGACACTCTTACAAACCCAATTTCATCAATATAATCATCATAAGTACGAGGCATGCTATCATCATGACAACTTTGCATATCAAAACTTGGGAGGCTAAAAATATAATCTTCATTAAACATAGCATCCCCAAGCTTGGGACAAACATTAATTTCAGCAAATATATTCTCAAACATGTCATTCTCATCAAACATAACATCCCCAAGCTTGGGCCTTTTCATATCATAAGCATAGTCACTCTCATCATTAATAGTATGGATAGAACCAATAGTATAACAATTATCATCATCACAATGAGTAATAGGAGCAACATCATTTGGGAGAGATACATTTTTACCTTTGCTTCTCCGTCTTTTCTTTTTCTTCTTCACATTATGTGTGGGTTCAATCCTCTTTTTGGAGCTCATTATTAATGAGATTGGTTGGATAGAAGGCTCCCCATCGTTACCTGGTTCATCATAAGAAATAATAGGAGGATATTGGGAAGTCTCTTCCCTTTCATTAGTATTCTCTTCATCTTCTATTTGTTTTCTTTTCTTTATATACTTGGCAATATAAGGATTTTTAATGCAATTCACCGCACAATACATATCAAGAGCAAACTAAGTTCATTATGATGTGCAAGGGCAAATTCTGGAATAACCTTAGATATACGTTTCATTTCTTCATAACCCAAGAGCAAACTAAGTTCATTATGATGTGCAAGGGAAATCAAGTCATCACAATTTTTGGACACGATACGATCATGAAACAATTTGCATTGGGTATTGAAATGATCATGTTCATTGCAAAGTTCACAAGTATGGCTAAGAAAGTTTTAATTTTTAGCACAAACATTTAGTTTCCAAATACTTATGCCTCTTGCAAAATCTATTTTCTCTAATTGGTGTGTACTTGCAAACTCTATGCACTCCACAAAAATTGACATGCTTATAAGAGACATTTTCATTATGACTAGTGCAATCATCATTAGTACTATGGATATTCAAGGAGTTCATACTAACAACATTGCAATCATGCTCATCATTCAAAGATTTAGTGCCAAATATTTTATAGACTTCTTCTAGCACTTGAGCACAATTTTCATTTCCATCATTCTCACGAAAGATATTAAAAAGATGAAGCGTATGAGGCAAACTCAATTCCCTTTTTTGTAGTTTTCTTTTATAAACTAAACTAGTGATAAAACAAGAAACAATAAGATTTGATTGCAAGATCTAAAGATATACCTTCAAGTGTTAACCTCCCCGGCAATGGCGCCAGAAAAGAGCTTGATGTCTACTGCACAACCTTCTTCTTGTAGACGTTGTTGGGCCTCCAAGTGCAGAGGTTTGTAGGACAGTAGCAAATTTCCCTCAAGTGGATGACCTAAGGTTTATCAATCTGTGGGAGGAGTAGGATGAAGATGGTCTCTCTCAAACAACCCTGCAACCAAATAACAAATAGTCTCTTGTGTCCCCAACACACCCGATACAATGGTAAATTGTATAGGTGCACTAGTTGGGTGAAGAGATGGTGACACAAGTGCAATATGGATAGTAGACAATGGTTTTTGGAATCTGAAAATATAAAAACAGCAAGGTAACCAGTGGTAAAAGTGAGCGTAAACGGTATTGCAATGTGTTGAAACAAGGCCTAGGGTTCATACTTTCACTAGTGCAAGTCCTCTCAACAGTAATAACATAATTGGATCATATAACTATCCCTCAAAATGCAACAAAGGGTCACTCCAAATTCACTAATAGCGGAGAACAAACGAAGATATTATGGCAGGGTACGAAACCACCTCAAAGTTATCCTTTCTGATCGATCTATTCAAGAGTCCGTAGTAAAATAACACGAAGCTATTCTTTCCGTTCAATCTATCATAGAGTTCGTACTAGAATAACACCTTAAGACACAAATCAACCAAAACCCTAATGTCACCAACATACTCCAATGTCACCTCAAGTATCCGTGGGTATGATTATACAATTTGCATCACACAATCTCAGATTCATCTATTCAACCAACACAAAGAACTTCAAAGAGTGCCCCAAAGTTTCTACCGGAGAGTCCAGACGAAAATGTGTGCCAACCCCTGTTGATCACGGAACTCGCAAGTTGATCACCAAAACATACATCAAGTGGATCACATGATATCCCATTGTCACCACAGATAAGCACGTGCAAGACATACATCAAGTGTTCTCAAATCCTTAAAGACTCAATCCGATAAGATAACTTCAAAGGGAAAAATCATTTCATCACAAGAGAGTAGAGGCGGAGAAACATCATAAGATCCAACTATATTAGCAAAGCTCGCGATACATCAAGATCGTACCACCTCAAGAACATGATTGAGAGAGAGAGATCAAACACATAGCTACTGGTACATACCCTCAGTCCCGAGGGTGGACTACTCCCTCCTCGTCATGGAGAGCGCCGGGATGATGAACATGGCCACCGTAGAGGGATTCCCCCCCTCCGGCAGGGTGCCGGAACGGGTCTAGATTGGTTTTCGGTGGCGACGAAGGCTTCTAGCGGAGGAACTCCCGATCTATTCTGTTCAACGATGTTTTAGGGTATATGGATATATATATATATAGGCGAAAGAAGTCGGTCAGGGGAGCACGAGGGGTCCATGAGGGTGGGGGGCACGCCCAGGGGGACAGGCGTGCCTCCCTACCTCGTGGCCACCTCGAAGCTTCCCTGACGTAAACTCCAAGTCTCCTGGATTGCTTCCATTCCAAAAATAACTTTCCCAAAGGTTTTATTCCGTTTGGACTCTGTTTGACATTCCTTTTCTTCGAAACACTGAAATAGGCAAGAAAATAGCAATTTGGGCTGGGCCTCCGGTTAATAGGTTAGTCCCAAAAATAATATAAAAGTGTATAATAAAGCCCATAAACATCCAAAACAGATAATATAATAGCATGGAACAATCAAAAATTATAGATACTTTGGAGGCGGCGGCGGGAGGCGGCGGTAGCGGGTGGCTCTCGGACTCCCGCCGGAGTCTAGCTCGTGCGTTACTCGGGCGCAGGGAAGGCGGCGGCGGTTGCGGACCGGCTGGGCTTCGGCCCAGTCGGTCGAAGAGTTTTTTTTAAAATAATTTTACCGAAAAGGAAAAAAAACAAAATAAATAAATAAAAATCCCAAAACCCCCAAAAATAATTTTCACAGCCCTCTAATAATATTTAGGACCACATGAACTTTTTCTGGGCTAAAATGCAATTTTTCCTAATTTAACCGAATAAAAACTCAAATAAAATAATTTTTTTAATCAAAACTAATTTTCCATTTTTCTTCTGTTTTGAAAAAGTCATATTATCTTCTCTCATTATTTTATTTATTTTGAGTAATTGGAAAAATAATTTCAAACAAAAATTACCTTGATCCAATTTACCAATTTTTGAAAATTCTAAAATGGAATTTTATGAAAACCTCCAACTCTCTCACATGGTCCTTGAGTTGCTTAAGGTTTCTTGGATCAAAATGTCCAAATAAATTAAATTCAGAATGCTCAAAATATGGATGCATATGATGACCTAATGATTAACATCCAAATTGAAAATTGGGATGTTACACAGGCCAGTTGGATATCACGCACCTCGTCCAAGGCTTGTGGGGAGAGTGGTAGGTGAAAGGTTTCCGATAGCGCCATGCTCTCCAAGAAACTTTTGACAGACTCAGACTCGTCTTTGTGCATGGCAAAGGAGAAAGCATGGGGATGTGAATATTCTAGAACGTCACTTGTCCATAGATCTTTCCAAACAAGAGCAGTCATGCCTGAGACCACTCGGACTTGCGTAATGCCTCGGAATGAGGGTGTAAGTTTCAAAGTGTCGCGCCACCAGAATGAGCCAGCTGGGTTTGCTGCGTGAGCTATTTTATCCGTATAATACATGTCACAAATAAACTGAACCTAGGGGACATCGAGCTTGTTGTAGAATTTGTGCAGTAATTTCATAAGAAGGGCGTCATTCTGAATCTTGATGTTAATAAACCCAAGTCCACCATACTTTTTAGGCTTACAAACCATATCCCAGGCTGCAAGAGAGTTGCATTTGTCACCTTGTTCAGTTTTCTTGGTCCAAAGGCATCTTCTTCTGATTTTATCAAGCATTTCAACCAGCTTTGGTGGAAATTTGAGTGTGCACATAGCATAGATGAGGAGAGACGTGACAGTTGCATTAAGCCAGGAGAGTTTACCTCCATAGGACATCGTGGTGATTGTTGACATGAGACGACGTTCTGCACTGCACACAAGTGGCATAAGATCCAGGACAGTGGGTTTTGTCGTGACAAGGGGTAGCCCCAGGTAGGTGAAAGGCATGGACCCAACTGAACATCCAAATAAACGTGCGAGGGCAAGGGCAGATTCTTGGGATAGATTGATCGGGATGAGCATAGATTTATGGAAGTTGATCCTGAGGCCGATGGAGGACGCGTAGTCAGTTAGGATCATTTTTACGATGGCAGCTTGACGAGGGCATGCAGGCATGGCCAAGATTGTATCGTCCACATACTGTATCACCGGGTAGTCCATTTTTCCTGTGAAAGGGAATGGCAAGTGGATCTTGCCTTGTCTGTACGCGTCATTAATTGCAACTTGGAGAAGATCTGCTGTGATCACAAAGATCAGGGGGGACAGCGGGTCACCTTGTCGTACCCCGATGCGACAATGAAACTGACGGCCCAGGACACCATTCAGTAAAACTGAGGAGCGCCCCGTGGAGAAAATGCATTTTATCCAAGTTACCCACTTGTCATTGAAGCCCATCTGCTTCATAATGTTTATCATGGGAGCGTGCTCAATCGTGTCAAAGGCTTTGTCAAAATCGAGTTTGAGCAAAATAATCTCCTTCTTGGAGGCATGCCATTGATGGATATATTGGAAGGTCCATGCCAAGCAATCCTGTATTGTTCACCATTTGATGAAACCATACTGGTTAGTGTGAATGATTTTTAAAATGACACGCTGAAGGCGGTTGGTGAGAAGCTTTGTGATCAACTTAAGACAACAGTTGAGTAGCGTGATCGGTCTGTAGTCATTCACACTCTCCGGTGAGTTGGCTTTGGGGATTAAGGTTATTATAAAAAGGTATTTTAATGCCCATTAAACATCCAAAACATATAATATAATAGCATGGAACAATCAAAAATTACAGATATGTTGGAGACGTATCAAGCATCCCCAAGCTTAATTCATGCTCGTCCTCGAGTACGTAAATGGTAAAAACAGAATTTTTGATGTGGAATGCTACCTAGCATAATTCTCAATGTAATTTTCTTTATTGTGGCATGAATTTTCAGATCCGAAAGATTCTAGACAAAAGTTTAATATTGACATAAAAATAATAATACTTCAAGCATACTAACAAAGCAATCATGTCTTCTCAAAATAACATGGCCAAAGAGAGTTATCCTACAAAATTAGATAGTCTGGCTATGCTCCATCTTCACCACACAAAATATTTAAATCATGCACAACCCCGATGACAAGTCAAGAAATTGTTTCATACTTTTTATGTTCTCAAACTTTTTCAATCTTCACGCAATACATGAGTGTGAGCCATGGACATAGCACTATAGGTGGAATAGAATGGTGGTTGTGGAGAAGACAAAAAGGAGAAGATAGTCTCACATCAACTAGGCATATCAACGGGTTATGGAGATGCCCATCAATAAATATCAATGTGAGTGAGTAGGGATTGCCATGCAACAGATGCACTAGAGCTATAAGTGTATGAAAGCTCAACAAAAGAAACTAAGTGGGTGTGCATCCAGCTCGCTTGCTCATGAAAACCTAGGGCATTTTGAGGAAGCCCAACATCGGAATATACAAGCCAAGTTCTATAATGTGAATTCCCACTTAGTATATGAAAGTGACAACATAGGAGACTCTCTATTATCAAGATCATAGTGCTACTTTGAAGCACGAGTGTGGTAAAAGGATAGTAACATTGTCCCTTCTCTCTTTTTCTCTCAATTTTTTATTTGGGCCTTTTTCTCTTTTTTAGGGCCTCTTTTTTTCTTCCTTTTTTATTTTCGTCCGGAATCTCATCCTGACTTGTGGGGGAATCATACTCTCCATCATCCTTTCCTCACATGGGACAATTCTCTAATAATGATGATCATCACACTTTTATTTACTTACAACTTGGAAAAATTACAACTTGATACTTAGAACAAAATATGACTCCATGTGAATGCCTCCTGCAGTGTACTGGGACGTGCAATGACTCATGAGTGACATGTATGAAAGAATTATGAAGGTGTCTTTGCCACAAATATAATGTCAACTACATGATCATGCAAAGCAATATGACAATGATGAAGCGTGTCATAATAAACGAAACGGCGGTAAGTTGCATGGCAATATATCTCAGAATGACTATGGAAATGCCATAATAGTTAGGTATGGTGGCTGTTTTGAGGAAAGTATATGGTGGGTTTATGGTACCGGTGAAAGTTGCGCGGTACTAGAGAGGCTAGCAATGGTGGAAGGGTGAGAGTGCGTATAATCCATGGACTCAACATTAGTCATAAAGAACTCACATACTTATTGCAAAAATCGTTATCGAAACAAAGTACTACACGCATGCTCCTAGGGGGATAGATTGGTAGGAAAAGACCATCGCTCGTCCCCGACCGCCACTCATAAGGAAGACAATCAATAAATAAATCATGCTCCGACTTCATCACATAACGGTTCACCATACATGCATGCTACAGGAATCACAAACTTTAACACAAGTATTTCTCAAATTCACAACTACTCAACTAGCATGGCTCTAATATCACCATCTTCATATCTCAAAACAATCATCAAGTATCAAACTTCTCATAGTATTCAATGCACTTTTTATGATAGTTTTTATTATACCCATCTTGGATGCCATCATATTAGGAATAATTTTATGGCCAAAGCAAATTAACATGCTGTTCTAGAGGACTCTCAAAATGATATAAGTGAAGCATGAGAGATCAATAATTTCTATAAAATAAAACCACCACCGTGCTCTAAAAAGATATAAGTGAAGCACTAGAGCAAAATTGTCTAGCTCAAAAGATATAAGTGAAGCACAAAGAGTATTCTAATAAATTCCGATTCATGTGTGTCTCTCAAAAAGGTATGTACAGAAAGGATGATTGTGGTAAACTAAAAAGCAAAGACTCAAACCATACAATACGCTCCAAGCAAAACACATATCATGTGGTGAATAAAAATATAGCATCAAGTAAAGTTATTGATGGACGAAGACGAAAGAGGGGATGCCTTCTGGGGCATGCCCAAGCTTAGGCTTTTGGTTGTCCTTGAATTTTACCTTGGGGTGCCTTGGGAATACACAATCTTAGGATCTTGCCACTCCTTATTACATAATCCATCAAATCTTTACCCAAAACTTGAAAACTTCACAACACAAAACTCAACAGAAAATCTCATGAGCTCTGTTAGTATAAGAAAACCAACCACCACTTAAGGTACTGTAATGAACTCATTAATTATTTATATGGGTGTTAAACCTACTGTATTCCAACTTCTCTATGGTTCATACCCCCCGATACTAGCCATAGATTCATCAAAATAAGCAAACAACACACGAAAAACAGAATCTGTCAAAAACAGAACAGTCTGTAGTAATCTGTAGGTTTCGAATACTTCTGTAACCCCAAAAATTCTGAAATAAATTGGTGAACGTGAGGAATTTATATATTAATCTTTTTCAAAAAGAATCAACCTAATCGCACTCTCCAGTAAAAAAATGGCAGCAAATTTCGTGAGCGCTAAAGTTTCTGTTTTTTACAGCAAGATCGCAAAAACTCTCCCCAAGTCTTCCCAAAGGTTCTACTTGGCACAAACACTAATTAAAAGCATAAAACCACATCTAAACAGAATCTAGATGAATTATTTATTACTAAACAGAACCAAAAAGCAAGAAACAAAAATAAAATTGGGTTGCCTCCCAACAAGAGCTATCGTTTAACGCCCCTAGGTAGGCATAAAAACAAGAATAGATCTAGGTATTATCATGTTTTGTATGCAATCCATAAGTGGCTCTCATAATAGATTCATAAGGTAATTTAATTTTATTTCTAGGAAAGTGTTACATGCCTTTCCTGAACGGAAATTGGAATCTAATATTCCCTTCTTTCATATCAATAACTGCACCAATCATTCTAAGGAATGGTCTACCAAGAATAATAGGACATGTAGGATTGCAATCAATGTCAAGAACAATGAAATCTATGGGCACATCATTCCTATTTGCAACAATAAGAACATAAATTAATCCTTCCAATAGGTTTCTTAATGGTGGAATCCGCGAGGTGCAAATTTAAAGAACAATCATCAAATTCACGGAAACCTAACACATCACACAAAGTTTTTGGAATCATGGAAACGCTAGCACCCAAATCACATAGAGCATAGCATTCATGATCTTTAATTTTAATAGTAGGTTCCAACTAATCATGAAGTTTTCTAGGGATAGAAACTTCTAATTCAAGCTTTTCTTCATAAGATTGCATTAAAGCATCAACGATATGTTTGGTAAAAGCTTTATTTTGACTATAAGCATGCGGAGAATTTAACACAGGTTGCAACAAGGAAATACAATCTATAAAAGAGCAATTATCATAATTAAATCCCTTGAAATCCAAAATAGTGGGTTCATTGCTATGTAAAGTTTTGACCTCTTCAATCCCACTTTGACTAATTTTTGCATCAAGATCTAAGAACTCTGAATCATTGGGGCGCCTTTTAACTAACGTTGGCTCATCTCTAGTCCCATAATTATCAAGATTCATATTGCAAAACAAAGATTTAATAGGGGACACATCAATCACTTTTAGATCTTCATCCTTATTATCATCAAAACTAGAAGAACACGCTTTTATAAAAGCAATCTTTTTAGCACGCATCCTAGCGGTTCTTTCTTTGCACTCATCAACGGAAATTCTCATGGCTTTGAGAGACTCAATTATATCATGCTTGGGTGGAATAGATCTAAGCTTCAAAGAATCAACATCAAGAGAAATTCTATCCACGTTCCTAGCCAACTCATCGATCTTAGACAATTTTTCTTCAATCAAAGCATTTAAACTCTTTTGCGAACTAATAAATTCTTTAATACTAGATTAAAAATCAGAGGGCATCTTATTATAATTTCCATAAGAATTGTTGTAGGAATAACATAATTATTAGAGGAATTACTAGGATACGACCTAGGATTAAAGTTTCCTCTATACGCGCTGTTACCAAAATTGTTCCTACCAACAAAATTCACATCCATAGATTCATTATTATTCTCAATCAAAGTAGACAAAGGCATATCATTAGGATCAACAGGAGCACTCCTATTAGCAAACAACTTCATAAGTTCATCCATCTTTTCACTCAAAACATTAATTTCTTCTATCGCATGAACCTTTTTACTAGTAGATCTTTCGGTGTGCCACTGAGAATAATTAACCATAATATTATATAGGAGTTTGGTAGCTTCTCCTAAAGTGATTTCCATAAAAGTGCCTCCCGCTGCCGAATCTAAAAGATTTCTAAAAGCAAAATTCAATCCAGCATAAAAAAATCGTATGATCATCCATAAATTCAAACCATGAGTAGGGCAATTGCGGATCATTAATTTCATCCTCTCCCAAGATTGTGCAACATGCTCATGATCTAGTTGCTTAAAATTCATAATATCGTTTCTAAGAGAGATGATCTTAGCAGGAGGAAAATACTTAGAGATAAAAGCATCTTTGCACTTATTCCAAGAATCAATACTATTTTTAGGCAAAGAAGAAAACCAAGTTTTAGCATGATCTCTAAACGAAAACGGAAATAGCTTCAATTTAATAATATCATTATCCACGTCCTTTTTCTTTTGCATGTCACACAAATCAACAAAGTTGTTTAGATGGGTAGTGGCATCTTCACTACGAAGGCCAGCAAATTGATCTTTCATGACAAGATTCAGCAAGGCAGAATTAATTTCACAAGATTCAGCATCGGTAAGGGGAGCAATCGGAGTGCTAATAAAATCATTATTGTTGGTATTGGAAAAATCACACAATTTGGTATTGTCTTGAGCCATTGTGACAAACAATCCAACACACAAGCACACAAGAAGCGAGCGAAAAAGAGGCGAACGAAAAAAGAGGACGAATAAAACGGCAAGGGTGAAGTGGGGGAGAGGAAAACGAGAGGACAATGGCAAATAACGTAATGCGAGGGATAAGAGTTTGTGATGGGTACTTGGTATGTCTTGACTTGTGCGTATATCTCCCCAGCAACGGCGCCAGAAATCCTTCTTGCTACCTCTTTAGCACTGCGTTGGTTTTCTCTTGAAGAGGAAAGGGTGATGCAGCAAAGTAGCGTAAGTATTTCCCTCAGTTTTTGAGAACCAAGGTATCAATCCAGTAGGAGATTACACGCAAGTCCCTCGTGCCTGCACAAACAAACAAGAACCTCGCAGCCAACGCGATAAAGGGGTTGTCAATCCCTTCACGATCACTTACGAAAGTGAGATCTGATAGAGATAATAAGATAAATATTTTTGGTATTTTTGTGGTGTAGATTGGAAAATAAAGATTGCAAAATAAAATAAATTGGAAACTTATATGCTAGAAGATAGACCCGGGGGCCATAGGTTTCACTAGTGGCTTCTCTCAAGATAGCATAAGTATTACGGTGGGTAAACAAATTACTGTCGAGCAATTAATAGAAAAGTGTGTAATTATGAGAGTATCTAGGCATGATCATGTATGTAGGCATCACATCCGCGACAAGTAGACCGAAACGATTCTGCATCTACTACTATTACTCCCCACGTCGACCGCTATCCAGCATGCATCTAGAGTATTAAGTTCATAAGAATAGAGTAACACATTAGGCAAGATGACATGATGTAGATGGATAAACTCAAACAATATGATATAAAACCCATCTTTTTATCCTTGATGGCAACAATACAATACGTGCCTTGCTGCCCCTGCTATCACTGGGAAAGGACACCGCAAGATTGAACCCAAAGCTAAGCACTTCTCCTATTGCAAGAAAGATCAATCTAGTAGGCCAAACCAAACTGATAATTCGAAGAGACTTGCAAAGATAAAAAATCACACATAAAAGATTTCAAAGAAGAATCAAATATTGTTCATAGATAACTTGATCATAAACCCACAATTCATCGGATCTCGACAAACACACCGCAAAAAGAATTACATCGAATAGATCTCCAAGAAGATCGAGGAGAACTTTGCATTGAGATCCAAATAGAGAGACTAAGCCATCTAGCTAATAACTATGGACCCGAAGGTCTGTGGTAAACTACTCACACATCACCGGAGAAGCTATGGTGTTGATGTAGAAGCCCTTCGTGATCGATTCCCTCTCTGGCGGAGCTCCGGAAAAGGCCCCAAGATGAGATCTCTTGGGTACAGAAGGTTGCGGCGGTGGAAATATGGTTTCGTGGTGCTCTTAGATGTTTTCGGGGTATATTGGTATATATAGGAGGAAGGAGTACGTCGGTGGAGCTGCGAGGGGCCCACGAGGGTGGGGGCGCGCCTGGGCGCACCCCCCTGCCTCGTGGCCTCCTCACTTCTTTCTTGACGGCCACTCCAAGTCTCCTGGATCATGTTTGTTCCAAAAATAACTCTCCCGAAGGTTTTATTCCATTTGGATTCCGCTTGATATTCCTTTTCTGTGAAACACAGAAATAGGAAAAAAACAACAATTTGCACTGGCCTTTGGTTAGTAGGTTAGTCCCAAAAGTAATATAAAAGGTATTTTAAAGCCTATTAAACATCCAAAACAGATAATATAATAGCATTGAACAATCAAAAATTATAGATATGTTGGAGACGTATCAGTAGCTGCTAGGGCGGTCGGGCGCAACGCGTTGGAGGCCGGCATGGTCGGCGGCGGGCGTCAGCAAGGGTGAGCGGGGCCGCGACGAGGGCTAGCGCGCTAGATGCAGCCGGAGAGGTCAGGCGGAGCGGGCGCGGGGCACAGGCACGATGAGCGGGGGCGGCCGGGTCGATCGGAGGAGAGGAAAGGGCGGAGGTCCATGCGCGAGCACGCATGGCGGCTTACGGTGTCGGCGACCACGGCGGCCAAGCGCGAGCGCGCTGGCGCGGCGAGCGCGAGAGGCAGCAGCAAGCACGCAGTGGCAGTATCAGGGGAAGACGGCAGCGAGCGCCGGGAGCCGCGGCGGCAAGCAGCTAGGAGCGGGAGGGGCGACGCGGCTGGGCAGCAGCGGGCGGGAGCAGCGGCGCGAGGAATGGCGGCGCTAGGCTACGTCAGCATAGCAGCCGCGCAGCGCGGGGGGCGGCAGCTGGAGTGGCCGGGCGTGGGGCTAGGCGAGCGCGACGATGCAGGGGACTCTCATCGTGCGGCGGCAGCAGCAGCTCGATAGGAGCTCGGGGTCGAGCTAGGGAGAGAGGGAAACGGGGAGAATAAAAGAGGGCTCACAGGGCCCTGTAGTTGAGCACAAGCGGGCTCGGGGAGGAGTTGGGGAGGCGCCGGAGCTCGAGGCGGTGCGGATTTCGCCGACAGGGGCAACGTCAGTGGCGGACCGCGACGAAGGGGATCAGCGATTCGGCCTCGAGCGGGGGAACGATGCAGCGGCGCGAGGTGGGGATTAGGGTTCTGGGGCTCGAGGGAGAGGGAGAGGGGCAAAAGGGGGTCTTGTAGTCGAGGGGGGGTGTCGGTGTCAAAACCGGCGGATCTCGGGTAGGGGGTCCCAAACTGTGCGTCTAAGGCGGATGGTAACAGGAGGCAGGGGACATGATGTTTTACCCAGGTTCGGGCCCTCTTGATGGAGGTAAAACCCTACGTCCTGCTTGATTTATTCTTGATGATATGAGTATTACAAGAGTTGATCTACCACGAGATCGGAGAGGCTAAACCCTAGAAGTTAGCCTATGGTATGATTGTATGTTATTGTTATCTATCGACTAGCCAAGCATCGGTTTATATAATGCACCAAAGGCCTAGGATAACAAGAGTCCTAGCCGAATACGCCGGTGGGGAGGAGTCCTTGTCTTGATCACCAAGTCTTGTGGAATCTTCCATGTATCCGGCAACTGTCCGAACTGTCCCATGAGTATACGGCCGTGGGGGGTCCTCGGCCCAATCTAACAGATCGGGAGATGACGTGTTGAGTACCCCCTAGTCTAGGACACCGTCAGGGGGCGTGGATGGCCGGCACCTGGCCGGGGCGCCATGGATGGCCTCCATGCCCTCCTGTGAACAGGAGGTGGGAGGAGGGCGGCTGGGCTAGGCCTCCCCAGCCACATGGGCCTAGGCGCCCTATAGTCTAGCTTTTCTTCTTTTTTATTTTTGTTTACTGTTTTTCTTTTTATCTACTGTTTTGTGTTAAGTTAAACCACCAAATTGATTTTGTAAAAATATGAAACTTGGCTCATAATTTGTATTGCAATTTTGGACACAGCCACAAAAGGCTTGGAGTTGTTCTGAAAAGTTCAAAATCATTGTTATAATTTAAATCGTTCATTAAGATGATGTCGGACAACTTCATAAATTACTAGGGATTAACTGGTGAGTCAAATAATGTTGGTTTAATCATGACAATTAGTTAGTTAATACCTGTAACCCAACGAAGATTTTTAATTTACCTTTTTAAGAATTAATAATTTGACTTGTATTTTGAATTCGAATTTGAGTTTGATTAGGAACAAAGTGATCATCAGCAAGATAAATGTGATGAAATGGCACCATTAGTGAGTGGTTACTGTAGCTTAACTACCGGGATGTTACAGTGCCTAAATCTTTCCTCACCACATGATGCTTGCCAAAAGAGGAAAATAAAAAGGAATAGAGGGAAAAACTTTGACTCTTTGCATAAAAGTAAATACTGAAAAGTAAAATATAGGCCCTTCGCAGAGGGAAGCAGAGGTTTCCATGCTCTTATTTGTTTGTATGCTCAACCCCTTAGTGCAAAAGAACGTCACATTATATTGCCCCTTATGATAGGAACCTTTATTATGCAGTCTGTCGCTTTTATTCTTTGCCATCACAAGTTCGTACAACGCTCAATTTTCTCTTACACTAAATGATCTAACACTTTTTGAAGCAATGTTTATTACCTTATTGCACCGATGACAACTTACTTGAAGGATATTGCTCAATCCTTAGGTAGGTATGGTGGACTCTTGAAGATAGGATTTGGGTTTAAGGGTTTTTGGATGCACAAGTAGTATCTCTACTTGGTGCGGAATTTTTGGCTAGCAAAGATGGGGGGCAAGCACCACATGTTGAAGGATATATGACAATATAACTTCTAGATGAATATGAACAAACATAAATCATTACGTTGTCTTACTTGTCCAACGTCAACAATTTTTGCATATAACATTTTGATGGGGGCTCACAATCACAAAAGATTTCCAAGATAGTGAATTTGCATGTGAAAGTTCTCTTCCTTATACTAATTATTCATGAATTGCTTGTATGACCAATATTGTGATTTTCAGGCCTCAAAAGATTTCACTTTCTAAACCCAATGTGAAGCTACCACTAGGCATGATATGATTTCAACTTCATGATATTCAATTCATTCAACAATTTACTCATAGGATATAAGTGAAGCACAAGAGTAAATGACAAGCTACTCCAAAAAGATATAAGTGAAGATCATGAGCATAATATTTCTTTCTCTTAAATTAATTTAAGTGAAGCAAGAGAGAATTTCTTCAAAAATACTAAAGCACACCGTGCTCAAAAATATATAAGTGAAGCACTAGAGCAATTGCATAGACAAGAGCTTCATTGACGGGACGTGAATGCCGCTTACCTAGCATCCCTGGAAACTATTTGAGGACTCTATTTTATTTAAAAACTTTCAGATCTAAGTATTTTATTAAAACAGCAAGCAAAATGAAAATAAAATGACATTCTAAGGATAGCACAACTCATCTGAAGAAGTAAAAACTTAGGCTCAACCGATACTAACCGATAATTGTTGAAGAGGAAAGGTGGGATGCCTATCGGGGCATCCCCAAGCTTAGATGCTTGAGACTTCTTGAAATATGATCTTGGGGTGCCTTGGGCATCCCCAAGCTTGAACTTTTGTGTCTCCTTAATTCTTCTCATATCACGGTTTTCCTAAATCTCAAAAATTTCATCCACACAAAACTCAACAAGAACTCGTGAGATAAGTTAGTATAAACCAATGCAAAAACCTTATCATTCTCTACTGTCGAAAATCACTAAAATTATTATTCAACATTTCATACTAAATGCCTCTGCATATTTAATACTCCTATCCTCAAAGAGAATCATTAAACAAGCAAACATATGCAAATAATGCAAACATAACAGCAATCTGCCAAACCAGTACAGTCTGTAAAGAATGCAAGAGTATCAATAATACTTAAACTCCAAAAATTATGAAATAAATTACACATTGTAGAAAATTTATCAGAGCTTATTTTGCAAAAACTTTCAACATTTTATCATATTCTTCCTTTTCTAGGGATTTTTTGCAACATCGATAAACTTTCTGTTTTGAAACAGCAACATGTAGACTTGCAAAATAAGCATGGCAAAGGCTATACTTGATATTTTTATTGAAAAGAAAGATGAAAAATATTATTCTAAATAACAGCAAGCAAATCCTGACAAAATAAAATGATGCTCCAAGCAAAACACATCTCATGTGACGAATGAAAACATAGCTCCAAGTAAGGTTACCAATAATGTTGGAGACGAAAGAGGGGATGCCTTCCGGGGCATCCCCAAGCTTAGTTGCTTAGATCTTCCTTGAATATTTCCTTGGGGTGCCTTGGAAATCCCCAAGCTTAGGGTCTTGTCATTCTTTATTCTCCTCATATCTACATCTCACCCAAAACTTGAAAACTTCAATCACACAAAACTTAACGGAACTTTGTGAGATAGGTTAGTATGATAAAGATCAAACCATTTCACTTTTGGTACTGTCAAAGACAAGATTCATAATTGTTATCACACAATGATTACTGTAGAATAACATTTAAACAATTTATATTGAGCAATATAAGCCATAGAAACTAGAAAACAAGAAACTATGCATTGAAAACAGAATCTGTCAAAAACAGAACAGTCTGTAGTAATCTGTACTCCCACCATACTTCTGCTACTCCACAAATTCTGAAAAAATAGGAACACCTGGGAAATTTGTCTATTAATCTTCTGCAAAAAGAATCAGAATTTTATCACGCTTCTGTTAAAAATGAGAATTGTTTTCCTGAGTGCAATTTTTTGGTTTTTCAGCAAGATCAAATCAACTATCACCGTAAGCCATCCCAAAGGTCTTACTTTGCACTTGATTGAAACAAAAGCAATAAAACATGATTACTACAGTATCCTAAGCATGTGAACACACAAAAACAGTAGGTAAAAGTGTTGGGTTGTCTCCCAACAAGCGCTTTTCTTTAATGCCTTTTAGCTAGGCATGATGATTTCAATGATGCTCGCATAAAAGATAAGAATTGAAACATAAAGAGAGCATCATGAAGCATATTACTAGCACATTTAAGCCTAACCCACTTCCTATGCATAGGGATTTTGTGAGCAAACAATATATGGGAGCAATAATCAACAAGAATAGGAAGGCAAAACAAGCAAAACTTCAAGATTTTCAACACATGGAGAGGAAACTTGATATTATTGAAATATATATGAGCATATCTTCCCCTCTCATAATAATTTTCAGTAGCATCATGAATGAATTCAACAACATAACTATCACATAAAGCACTCTTTTCATGATGCATAAGCATAGAAATTTTATTACTCTCCACATAAGCAAATTTATTCTCATGAATAGTAGTGGGAGCAAACTCAAAAAAATAACTATCATGTGATTGAACATTAAAATCATGATGACAAGTTTCATGGTTATCATTATTCTTTATAGCATACATGTCATCACCATAATCATCATAAATAGTAACTTTGTTCTCATCATAATCAATTGAAACCTCTTCCAAAATAGTGGATTTATCACTAAATAAAGTCATGACATAAGGCTTATCAATCCATGAGAGGGGTAGGATGAAGATGGTCTCTCTCAAACGACCCTGCAACCAAATACAAGAAATCTCTTGTGTCCCCAACACACCCAATACAATGGAAAATTGTATAGGTGCACAAGTTCAGCGAAGAGATGGTGATAAAAGTGTAATATGGATAGTAGAAATATATTTTTATAATCTAAATAAATAAAAACAGCATGGTAGCAAATAGTAAACGGGCACAAAAAACGGTATTGCAATGCTTGAAAATGAGGCCTAGGGCGCGTACTTTCACTAGTGCAACCTCTCAACAGTGCTAATATAATTGGATTATATAACAGTCCCTCAACATGCAACGAAGAATCACTCCAAAGTTCCTATCTAGTGGAGAACATAAGACGGAATTGTTTGTAGGGTACGAAACCACCTCAAAGCTATTCTTTCCGATCAATCTATCCTAGAGTTCGTACTAAAATAACATGAAGCTATTCTTTCCGATCGATCTAACCAAGAGTTCATACGAGAATAACACCAAAGCAAATTCAGATTCATAATATTCAATCCAACACAAAGAATTTCAAAGAGTGCCCCAAGATTTTTACCAGAGAAACAAAGACAAGAATGTGCATCAACCCCTATGCATAGATTACCCCAATGTCACCTCAGGAATCCGCGAGTTGAGTGCCAAAACATATATCAAGTGAATCAATACGATACCCCATTGTCACCATGAGTATTCAATTGCAAGACATATATCAAGTGTTCTCAAATCCATAAAAGTATTCAATCCGATAACAATGAAATCTCAAAGGGAAAAACTCAATTCATTACACTAAGATATTGAAGGGAAAACACCATATGATCCGACTATATTAATAAAGGCCGTGATACATCAAGATCGTGACATCTCAAGAACACGCGAGAGAGAGAGAGAGAGATTGATTAAACACATAGCTACTGGTACAAACCCTCAGCCCCGAGGGTGGACTACTCCCTCCTCATCGTGGTTGCCGCCGGGATGATGAAGATGGCCACTGGAGATGATTCCCCCCTCCGGCAGGGTGCTGGAAATGGCTAGATTGGTTTTCAGTGGCTACAGAGTCTTGCAGCGGCGGAACTTCTGATCTAGGTTAACCCCTAGGGTTTCTGGAATTTTTGGGAAGTTATAGGGTAAAGAGGGGGTGTGTGAGGCCACCGAGGTGGGCACAACACACCTGGGTGCGCCTGGGGCCCCAGGCGCGCCCTGGTGGGTTGTGCCCCCCTCGGGGCACCCCCAGGTGCTGCTCTAGCCCATCCTGGGTGTTCTGGTCCATGAAAATTCTCCAAAAAGTATCGCGGTGTTTGGACTCCATTTGATATTGATTTTCTATGATGTAAAAAACAAGCAAAAAACAACAACTGGCATTGGGCACTGAGTCAATAGGTTAGTCCCAAAAAATGATATAAAGTTGCTATAAAATTATTGTAAAACATCCAAGAATGATAATATAATAGCATGAATACTTCATAAATTATATATATGTTGGAGACATATCGATCACACATAATTTCAAAGGGTAAATTCCAATCCGGTGGTTGATAAATAGGTGTAGAAATCTAGGCTTTCTTAAGTATTTCAAATGCTTCTACACAATCATCATCAAAAACAAAAGGAACATCTTTTTGCAAGAGATTAGTGAGAGGCCTAGAAATTATAGAGAAGTCTTTAATAAGCCTCCTATAGAAACCAGCATGACCAAGGAAGCTTCTTATACCTTTGATACCTTTAGGACATGACATCTTTTCAATAGCATCTACTTTAGTTTTATCAACTTCGATACCTATTTCAGAAATTTTATGCCCCAAGACAATACCTTCATTAACCATAAAGTGGCACTTCTCCCAATTCAAAACAAGATTAGTTTCTTCACATCCCTGCAAAACTCGATCAAGGTTGCTTAAGCAATCATCCAAAGAAGTTCCATAAACGGATAAATCATCCATGAAAACCTCAACAATCTTTTCACAAAAGTCAACGAATATAGAAGTCATACATCTTTGAGACGTAGCAGGTGCATTACATAAACAAAAACGCATATGTCTATAAGCAAAAGTACCGAAAGGGAAAGTAAAAGTGGTCTTTTTCTGATCATCTTTTGACACATGTATTTGAGAGAAACCAGAATAACCATCTAGAAAGAAAAAATGTGTATGTTTAGATAACATTTCTAGCATTTGATCAATAAAAGGTAGAGGGTAATGATATTTTCTAGTAACTTTGTTTAATTTGCAAAAATCAATTACCATTCTATAGCCTGTAACAATTCTTTGTGGGATCAATTCATTCTTATCATTAGGAACAACAGTAATACCTCCTTTCTTAGGGACACAATGAACAAGACTTACCCATCTACTATCAACAATAGGATAAATTATACCTGCCTCCAGAAGCTTTAGTATTTCATTTCTTACCACTTCTTTCATCTTAGCATTTAGCCATCGTTGATGATCAACAACTGGTTTACCATCAGGCTCCAAATTAATTTTGTGATGACATAGAGTGGGACTAATGCCCTTAAGATCATCAAGAGTATGTCCAATAGCGGCACGATGCTTCTTCAGAGTTTTCAATAATTTCTTTTCTTCATGCTCTAAAAGGTTAGCACTAATAATGATAGGATATATCTTATTTTCATCAAGATAAGCATATTTCAAAGTATCTGGTAATTGTTTAAGCTCAAACACGGGATCACCCTTGGGTGGAGCAGGATCCCCAAGGATTTTAACAGGCAAATTATGTTTCAACGCAGGCCCTTGATTAAATAATATTTCTTCTATTTCCCTTTTTTCATTCATAAACATATCATTTTCACGATCTAGCAAATATTGATCTAAAGGATCAGTAGGAGGCACGACAATAGAAGCAAGACCAATAATTTCATCCTTACTAGGCAATTCTTTATCATGGGGTTGTCTACGAAATTTAGAGAAATTAAAATCATGAGACATATCCCCTAAACAGCAGTAACAATATCTTTCTCGTAGTCTATCTTAGCATTAACAGTATTCAAGAAAGGTCTACCAAATATAATGGGAAAAAAATCATCTTGTAGGGAAGCAAGAACAAGAAAATCAGTAGGGTATTTTATTTTCCCACACAAGACTTCAACATCTCTAACAATCCCAATTGGTGATATAGTATCTCTATTGGCAAGATTAATAGTAACATCAATATCTTCTATCTCAACAGGTGCAATATCATTCATAATTTCTTGGTATAAGGTATAAGGAATTTCACTCACACTATCACCCACATCACATAATCCATCATAACAATGATCTCCTATTTTAACAGAAATAAAAGGCATGCCAACAATAGGTCTATGTTTATCTTTAATATCAGGTTTAGCAATCCTAGCAGCTTCATCACAGAAATAAATAACATGCCATCAATATTATCGACCAAGAGATCTTTAACCACAGCAATACTAGGTTCAACTTTAATTTGTTCATGGGTGTAGGTGTTCTAGTATAACTCTTACGAACCACAGTTGAAGCTTTAGCATGATCCTTTATTCTAACAGGAAAAGGGGGTTTCTCAATATATAAGCAGTAGGAACAATAGGATCAACATTATAAGTAATAGTTTCTTCTTCAATGTTAATAGGTTCTACTACTTCAACTTCAATGGTAGGATGGTATTTAAACTATCCTTAGGTAGATCAACATGAGTAGCAAAAGATTCACAGAAAGAAGCTACTATCTCATAGTCAAGTCCATATTTAGTGATAAAATCATGAAAAGCATCGGTATCCATAAAAGATTTGACACAATCAAACTTACGGTTTATACCTGACTCATTACCTTCGTCGAGTTCTCAATCTTCAGAGTTCTGTTTAATTCTTTCCAATACATCCCATCTGAATTCAATATCCTTCTTCATAAAAGAACCAGTATAAGAAGTATCGAGCATGGATCGATCATTATGAGAAAGCCCAGCATAAAAATTCTGAATAATAATTTCTCCTGAGAGCTCATGATTGGGGTATGAATATAACATTGACTTAAGCCTCCCCCAAGCTTGAGCGATACTTTCTCCTTCACAAGGCCGAAAATTATATATATAATTCCGATCACAATGAACCAGATGCATAGGATAAAACTTCTGATGAAATTCCAATTTCAATCGGTTGTAGTTCCATGATCCAATATCATCACATAGCCTATACCATGTCAATGCCTTTCCCTTCAAAGATAAAGGGAAGACCTTCTTCTTGACAACATCCTCGGGCGTACATGCGAGCTTAAATAATCCACAAACTTCATCCACATAGATTAGGTGCATATCGGGATGTAATGTTCCATCTCCTACATAAGGATTAGCTAGCAATTTTTCTATCATACCTGAAGGAATTTCATAATAAATATTTTCAGTAGGTTCAGTAGGTTGAGGAGTAACTATTTGCTCTTTCAGTCGAGGTGAAGATACCCCAAACAAGCCCCTCAAAGGATTATTTTCCATAGTAACAAGTGACAGTAAAATTCAGCACACTATATAAATGTTTCCTTACAAAATTCCACTTACCAAATGTGCTTCACTCCCTGGCAATGGTGCCAGAAAAGAGTCTTGATGACCCATAGGTATAGGGGATCATAGTCCTTTCGATAAGTAAGGCTGTCGAACCCAACGAGGAGAAGAAGGAGATGACAAGCGGTTTTCAGCAAGGTATTCTCTGCAAGCACTGAAATTATCGTGTATAGATAGTTGTATAATGAGACAATTCATAACAGGTAACAAGTAAGAAAAGCAAACAAGATGCAGCAAGGTGGCCCAATCCTTTTTGTAGCAAAGGATGATCACCCACAAGTATAGGGGATCTATCGTAGTCCCTTCGATAAGTAAGAGTGTCGAACCCAACGAGGAGCAGAAGGAAATGATAAGCAGTTTTCAGTAAGGAAGGTTGTCAGAATCGCGATTTTGAATCGGATCGGAGCTCCGATGGTAGGATCGCAAATCGTAGAATCTTCACTATCCGGATCGTAAAAACGTAGATTCTGTGAACTAAAATCATAGAATCATAGGGGTTAGTTTGGATCGTAAAGTCGTAGAATCGTATAACAGAATCGCGATTCTGACAACCACTAAGGTATTCTCTGCAAGCACTGAAATAATCGGTAACAAATAACTTTGTAATAAGGTAATTTGTAACGGGTAACAAGTAATAAAAGTAAATAAGGTGCAGCATGATGGCACGATCCTTTTTGTAGCAAAGGACAAGCCTGGACAAACTCTTATGTAAAGGAAAAAAGCGCTCCCGAGGACACATGGGAATTATCATCAAGCTAGTTTTCATCACGCTCATATGATTCGTGTTCGTTACTTTGATAATTGGATATGTGGGTGGACCGGTGCTTGGGTACTGCCCTTCCTTGGAGAAGCATCCCACTTATGATTAACCCCTCTTGCAAGGATCCGCAACTACAATAAGTATTAAGGTAAACCTAACCGTAGCATGAAACATATGGATCCAAATCAGCCCCTTACGAAGCAACGCATAAACTAGGGTTTAAGCTTCTGTCACTCTAGCAACCCATCATCTACTTATTACTTCCCAATGCCTTCCCTAGGCCCAAACAATGGTGAAGTGTCATGTAGTTGACATTCACATGACACCACTAGAGGAGAGACAACATGCATCTGATCAAACTATCAAATGAATAATAAATTCACATGACTACTTATAGCAAGACATCTCCCATGTCCTCAGGAACAAACGTAACTACTCACAAAGCATATTCATGTTCATAATCAGAGGGGTATTAATATGCATAAAGGATCTGAACATATGATCTTCCACCAAGTAAACCAACTAGCATCAACTACAAGGAGTAATCAACACTACTAGCAACCCACAAGTACCAATCTGAGGTTTTGAGACAAATATTGGATACAAGAGATGAACTTGGGTTTGAGAAGAGATGGTGCTGGTGAAGATGTTGATGGATATTGACCCCCTCCCGATGAGAGGGTCGATGGTGATGATGATGGTGATGATTTCCCCCTCCCGAAGGGATGTTTCCCTGGCAGAACAGCTCCGCCGGAGCCCTAGATTGGTTCCGCTAAGGTTCCGCCTCATGGCGGCGGAGTTTCGTCCCGTAAGCTTGCTTATTATTTTTTCCAGGGCAAAAGACTTCATATAGCCAAAGATGGGCACCGGAGGCCTGCCAGGGGGCCCACGAGGCAGGGGGCGCGCCCCCCACCCTCGTGGATGGTGGGTGGCCCCCCTCTGGTGCTTCCTTCGCCCAATATTTTTTATATATTATGAAACTGACTTCCATGAAGTTTTCAGGACTTTTGGAGTTGTGCAGAATAGGTCTCTAATATTTGCTCCTTTTCCAGCCCAGAATTCCAGCTGCCGGCATTCTCCCTCTTCGTGTAAACCTTATAAAATAAGAGAGAGTAGGCATAAGTATTGTGACATAATGTGTAATAGCAGCCCATAATGCAATAAATATTGATATAAAAGCATGATGCAAAATGGACGTATCAACTCCCCCAAGCTTAGACCTCGCTTGTCCTCAAGCGGAAGCCGATATCGAAAAATATGTCCACATGTTTAGAGATAGAGGTGTCGATAAAATAAAATACGTACATGAGGGCATCATGATCATTCTTAGAACAACAACATATATATATATTGTCATATGATTTTTTATGCTGAAGTAACAATTCATTCACAATTTCAAGTATGAATCAGAAACTTCATTGAAAACTAACAAACTATAATCTCAGTCATTGAAGCAATTGCAATTTATCATAACATCGGAAAGAGTCAATATAAGAGCTTTTCAGCAAGTCTACATACTCAACTATCATTTAGTCTTTCACAATTGCTAACACTCACGTAATATTTATGGGTATGAAGTTTTAATCGGGCACAGAGAAAGATAGGGGCTTATAGTTTTGCCTCCCAACCTTTTACCTCAAGGGTAATGTCAACAATAATAGTTCATGAAAACTCACATCCAATTAGCTATATATATATATATATATATATATTAGGATCTTTCCAACATAATGTGCTTGCCAAAGGATAAAATGTAAAAAGGAAAGGTGAAGACCACCATGACTCTTGTATGAAGTATAAGACAAGAATAAAAGATAGGCCCTTCGCAGAGGGAAGCAGAGGTCGTCATGTGTTTTTATGGTTGGATGCACGAAATCTTAATGCAAAAGAATGTCACTTTATATTGCCACTTGTGATATGGACCTTTATTATGCAGTCCGTCGCTTTTATTTCTTACACATCACAAGATCGTATAAAGCTTATTTTCTCCACACTAATAAATCATACATATTTAGAGAGCAATTTTTATTGCTTGCAACAATGACAACTTACTTGAAGGATCTTACTCAATCCATAGGTAGATATGGTGGACTCTCATGGCAAAACTGGGTTTAAGGATATTTGGAAGCACAAGTAGTATCTCTACTTGGTGTAAAGAATTTGGCTAGCATGAGGGGGAAAGGCAAGCTCAACATGTTGGATGATCCATGACAATATAATTTATTTCGGATGTAAGAAAACATAACCCATTACGTTGTCTTCCTTGTCCAACGTCAACTTTTTAGCATGTCATATTTTAATGAGTTCACACAATCATAAAAGATGTCCAATATAGTATATTTATATGTGGAAACCTCTCTTTCTTTATTGCTTCCTATTAATTGCAATGATAACCAAAACTATGTTTGTCAACTCTCAACAACTTTTATTCATCATACTCTTTATATGTGAAGTCATTACTCTCCATAAGATCAATACGATCTCTTTATTTATTTTTATTCTTACTTTTATTCCCTCAAGATCATAGCAATATCACCAAGCCCTTGACTCAACACTGATCTTTATTATATATAGCTCACGAACTCAATTACATAGAAGGATCATAAAGCAAAACTCAAAACTAGATCATACTAAACTTTATTCTACTAGACCAGGATATTACCAAAAGGATCGAACTAAGAAAAATGGTAAAGATAAAAGTGTGATGGTGATACGATACCGGGGCATTCCCCCAAGCTTGGCAGTTGCCAAGGGGAGTACCCATACCCATGTATTTATGTCTCTTTCTTCGGAGGTGGTGATGGAGTTGTTGATGAAGTCATGTCACACATCGAGGGTAGGAGATTCTCCAATTTACGAATAATGCCCTTGAGTGCGGTGATGTATTATTGCAACAAAATATTTTCATGAGTGAGATACTTGTTTTGCACCCTAACTATTTCAATCATCTTGAAAGCTTCTATTTCAGTAGGGGTAAGATGGTTATAGTAAGGTTAAAGGATGTCTTATTCTTCTTCTACCGGAGCTTGATCCTCCATGGCCTTCTTGATCCTATCACCCTTGTTTATCTCCCCAAGTTCTTCTCTCTTCATCTCTATCTTCATTAGCCAAGCATCGTCACCCGCGTTGTTGGAGGAGGGGGACGACATGATGCCTGTCCTTGAAAACTCTGGCAGAAAACAGCTCAGAACAAAAACAGGAGATATTTGGGTGGTACGGTGGTCAAAACCTTTGGGAGATTATATAATGAATTTTTACTGACCAAAAGAAGTATCGTGCAACAAAACAGAGTCCGGAGGGCGCACGAGGAGCCCACGAGGCAGGGGGCGCGCCCAGGGGGTAGGGCGCACCCTCCACCCTCGTGGATGCCTCATGTCCCTTTCGGACTACTTATTTTCCTATTTTCTTAAATATTCCAAAATGGAGAAAAATTGCCATTAGAACTGTTTTGGAGTCGGTTTACTTACCGTACCACATACCTATTCCTTTTCGGAGTCTGAAACGTTCTGGAAAGTGTACCTTATGTACTCCTCCGGGGTTACGGTGTCAATAACATTGGTTTCAACATTTATGGGATTACCTGAGATATAATGTTTGATTCTTTGACCATTCACCACCTTCGGATTTGTGCCTTCGAAGTTGTTTTTTTATGGCACCGGAACGATAGACCTCCTCGATAACGTAAGGACATTCCCATTTAGAGAGGAGTTTTCCTACAAAAAAAATCTTAAACGAGAGTTTTATAGCAGAACATAATCACCTGCATTAAACTCAAGCTTTTGTATCCTTTTCTCATGCCATCTTTTAACTTTTTCTTTAAACAGTTTGGCATTCTCATAGGCCTGGGTTCTCCACTCATCAAGCGAGCTAATGTCAAATAGTCTCTTCTCACCAGAAAGTTTGAAATCATAATTGAGCTCTTTAATGGCCCAATATGCCTTATGTTCTAGTTCGAGAGGTAAGTGACATGCTTTTCCATAAACCATTTTATACGGAGACATACCCATAGGATTTTTATATGTAGTTCTATAGGCCCATAATGCATCATCAAGTTTCTTGGGACAATTCTTTGTAGATCTCTTAACAGTCTTTTACAAAATCAATTTAATCTCTCTATTACTCAATTCTACTTGACCACTAGACTGTGGATGGTATGGAGATGCAATTCTATGATTAACATCATACTTAGCAAGCATTTTACGAAAAGTACCATGAATAAAATGTGAACCACCATCAGTCATTAAGTATCTAGGGACTCCAAACCTCAGAAAAACAACTTCTTTAAGCATCTTAATAGAGGTGTTATGACCAACACTACTAGTTGGAATAGCTTCTACCCACTTAGTAACGTAATCAACCGCAACTAAAATATGTGTATACCCATTAGAGGAAGGAAACAGTCCCATATAATCAAAGCCCCAAACATCAAATGGTTCAATAACAAGTGAATAGTTCATAGGCATTTCCTGACGTCTACTAATATTACCAATTCTTTGACATTCATCACAAGACAAGACAAACTTATGGGCATCTTTGAAAAGACTAGGCCAAAAAACCGGATTACAATACCTTATGTGCAGTTCTATCTCTAGCGTGGTGTCCTCCATAAGCCTCGGAGTGACACTTGCGTAGGATCTATTCCTGTTCATGCTCAGGTACACAACGTCTAATAACACCATCTACTCCTTCTTTATGAAGGTGTGGGTCATCCCATAAGTAATGTCTTAAATCATAGAAAACCTTTTTCTTTTGCTAGTATGTGAAAGTAGGTGGTATAAATTTAGCAACAATGTAATTAGCATAATCAGCATACCATGGAGTAGTAAGAGAAGCATTTATGACAGCCAATTGTTCACCAGGAAAACTATCATCAATAGGGAGTGGGTCATCAAGAACATTTTCTAACCTAGACAAGTTGTCTGCAACGGGGTTCCCAGCTCCCTTCCTATCAATAATACGCAAACCAAATTCTTGTAGCAAGAGAACCCATCTAATAAGTCTAGGTTTAGCATCTTTATTTTCCATAAGGTATTTAATAGCAGCATGATTAGTGTGAACAATTACTTTAGAATCAACAATATAAGATCTGAACTTATCACAAGCAAATACAATTGCTAAAAATTCTTTTTTAGTAGTAGCATAATTTCTCTAGGCACTGTCTAGAGTTTTACTAGCATATTGGATAACATTTAATTTCTTATCAACTCTTTGTCCTAGAACAACACCTACAGCATAATCACTAGCATCACACATAATTTCAAAGGGTAAATTCCAATTAGGTGGTTGAACAATAGGTGCAGAAATCAAGGCTTTCTTAAGTATTTCAAATGCTTCTACACAATCATCATCAAAGACAAAAGGAACATATTTTTGTAAGAGATTAGTCAGAGGCCTAGAAATTTTTGAGAAGTCTTTAATAAACCTCCTATAAAAATCGGCATGACCAAGAAAACTTCTTATACCTTTAATGTCCTTAGGACATGACATCTTTTCAATAGCATCAACTTTAGCTTTATCAACTTCAATACCTCTTTCAGAAATTTTATGCCCCAAGACAATACCTTCATTAACCATAAAGTGGCACTTCTCCCAATTCAAGATAAGATTAGTTTCTTCACATCTCTGCAAAACTCGATCAAGGTTGCTTAAGCAATCATTAAAAGAAGTTCCATACACGGAGAAATCATCCATGAAAACCTCAACAATCTTTTCACAAAAGTTAGAGAATATAGCAGTCATACATCTTTGAAAGGTAGCAGGTGCATTACATAAACCAAAAGTCATACGTCTATAAGCGAAGGTACCAAAAGGGCAAGTTAAAGTGGTCTTTTCCTGATCCTCTTATGACACAGGTATTTGAGAGAAACCAAAATAACCATCTATAAAGCAAAAATGTGTATGTTTGGATAATCTTTCTAGCATTTGATCAATAAAAGGTAAAGGGTAATGATCCTCTCTAGTAGCTTTATTTAATTTGCGGAAATCAATTATCATTCTATAACCTGTAAAAATTCTTTGTGGGATCAATTCATCTTTATCATTAGGAACAATAGTAATTCCTCCCTTCCTAGGGACACAATGGACAGGACTTACCCACTGACTATCAGCAAGAGGATAAATTATACCTGCCTCCAAAAGTTTTAGTATTTCATTTCTTACCACCTCTTTCATCCTAGGATTTAACCATTGTTGATGATCAACAACTAGTTTAGCGTCTTTCTCCAATTTTATTTTGTGCTGGATAGATTGGGACTAATTCCCTTAAGATCATCAAGAGTATATCCAATAGCAGCACGATGCTTCTTCAGAGTTTTCAATAATTTCTCTTCTTCCTGCTCTGAAAGATTAGCACTAATAATAACAAGATATATCTTCTTTTCATCAAGATAAGCATATTTAAGAGTATCAGGTAATGATTTAAGCTCAAACACGGGATCACCCTTGGGTGGAGCAGCATCCCCTAGAATTCCAACAGGCAAGTTGTGTTTCAAAACAGGTCCCTATTTAAAGAATACTTCATCTATTTTCTTCTTTCATTCATAACCATATCATTTTCAGGTTCTAGCAAATATTGTTCTAAAGGATCATTAGGAGGCACGGCAATAGAAGCAAGAACAATAATTTCAGCTTTACTAAGCAATTATTTATCATGGGGTTGTCTAAGTAATCTAGCAAAATTAAAATCATGAGACATATCCCCTAAACCAACAGCAACAATATCCTTTTTGCAGTCTATCTTAGCATTAACAGTATTCAAGAAGGGTCTACCAAATATAATGGGACAAAAGTCATCTTGTGGGGAACCAATAACAAGAAAATCAGTAGGATATTTAAATTTACCATACAAGACTTCAACATCTCTAACAATCCCAACTGGTGAAAGAGTATCTCTATTGGCAAGCTTAATTGTAAGATCAATATCTTCTATCTCAGCAGGTGCAATATCATGCATAATTTCTTTGTATAAGGAATGAGGTATTGCACTCGCACTAGCACCCATATCACATAAGCCATGATAGCAATGATCTCCTATTTTAACAGAAATAACAGGCATGCCTACAACAGGTTTATGTTTATTTTTAGTATCGGGTCTAGCAATTCTAGCAGCTTCATTACAGAAGTAAATAACATGACCATCAATATTATCGACCAAGAGATCTTTAACCATAGCAATACTAGGTTCAAATTTAATTTGCTCAGGCGGTGTAGGTGTTTTAGCATTACTCTTATGAACCACAGTTGAAGCTCTAGCATGATCCTTTATTCTAACAGGGAAAGGTGGTTTCTCAATATAAGCGGTACGAACAATAGGATCAACATTATAAGTGATAGTCTTTTCTTCAACTTTGATAGGTTAAACTACTTTTACTTCAATGGGAGGATGATATTTAAACCACTTCTCCTTAGGGAGATCAACATGAGTAGCAAATGATTCACAGAAAGAAGCTACCACCTTAGAGTCAAGTCCATATTTAGTACTAAATTCACGAAAAGCATCTGTATCCATAAAAGATTTAACACAATCAAACTTAGGTGTTATACCTGACTCCTTACCTTCGTCGAGTTCCCAATCTTCAGAGTTCCGTTTAATTCTTTCCAATAAATCCCATTTGAATTCAATAGTCTTCATCATAAAAGAACCAGTACAAGAAGTATCGAGCATGGAACGATTATTGAGAGAAAGCCGAGCATAAAATTTTTAAATAATAATTTCTCTTGAGAGCTCATGATTGGGGCATGAATATAACATTGACTTAAGCCTCCCCCAAGCTTGAGCGATACTTTCTCCTTCACGAGGCCAAAAATTATATATATAATTACGATCACGATGAACCAGATGCATAGGATAAAACTTCTGCTGAAATTCCAAGTTCAATCGGTTGTAGTTCCATGATCCAATATCATCACTTAGCCTAAACCATGTCAATGCATTTCCCTTGAAAGATAAAGGGAAGACCTTCTTCTTGATAACATCCTCGGGCATACCTGCAAGCTTAAATAATCCACAAACTTCATCCACATAGATTAGGTACATATTGGGATGTAATGTTCCGTCTCCTGTAAAAGGATTAGCTAGCAGTTTCTCTATCATACCCGAAGGAATTTCAAAGTAAACATTTTCAGCAGGTTCAGTAGGTTGAGGAGCAAATCTTTGCTCTACTGGTTGGGGTGAAGATACCCCAAACAAGCCCCTCAAAGGATTATTTTCCATAGTAACAAGTGACAGTAAATTTCATCACACTATATAAATTTTTCCTTACCAAAGGCGCTTCACTCTCCGACAATGGCGCCAAAAAAAAGTCTTGATGACCCAGAAGTATAGGGGATCTATCGTAGTCCTTTCGATAAGTAAGAGTGTCAAACCCGACAAGGAGCAGAAGGAAATGATAAGCAGTTTTCAGTAAGGTATTCTCTGCAAGCACTGAAATTATCTGTAACAGATAGTTTTGTAATAAGGTAATTTGTAACGGGTAACAAGTAATAAAAGTAAATAAGGTGCAGCAAGATGTCCCAATCCTTTTTGTAGCAAAGGACAAGCCTGGACAAACTCTTATATAAAGGAAAGCGCTCCCGAGGACACATGGGAATTATCGTCAAGCTAGTTTTCATCACGCTCATATGATTCACGTTCGTTACTTTGATAATTTGATATGTTGGTGGCGGTGCTTGGGCACTGCCCTTCCTTGGAGAAGCATCCCACTTATGATTAACCCCTCTTACAAGGATCCGCAACTACAAAATAAGTATTAAGGTAAACCTAACCGTAGCATGAAACATATGGATCCAAATCAGCCCCTTACGAAGCAACGCATAAACTAGGGTTTAAGCTTCTGTCACTCTAGCAACCCATCATCTACTTATTACTTCCCAATGCCTTCCCCTAGGCCCAAACAATGGTGAAGTGTCATGTAGTTGACGTTCACATGACACCACTAGAGGAGAGACAACATACATCTGATCAAACTATCAAACGAATACCAAATTCACATGACTACTTATAGCAAGACTTCTCCCATGTCCTCAGGAACAAACGTAACTACTCACAAAGCATATTCATGTTCATAATCAGAGGAGTATTAATATGCATAAAGGATCTGAACATATGATGTTGGGGATATTACTGCTGGGCGTAAACCGGCCTATCTGGGCCGGGTCAACTTCATCAGTAGTTCCAGAAGTGATAAAGCCCAAGAAGGCAGATGAGGGCCTAAGGCCCGTAGCCGGTTCAGGACTTGTAGCTGTAAACCGGAATTTGTATATAAACTTGTATTGTAAGTTAGGAATAGGGAAGACTAACCCGGATACGAATATCGACCGGTGTTGGGACTCTGTGAACCGATGGGTGTCACCCGTGTATATAAGGGGACGACCCGGCGGCGGTTCAGGGACAACAGACAACAACTCGAGACATATGCGAAGCTTATTTGCTCCCTAGTCATCGAAACCCCATCAATTCCATCACAACTAGACGTAGGCTTTTACCTTCATTGAAGGGGCCGAACTAGTATAAACTCTCTTGCGTCCCTGTGTTCGCTTTAACCCCTTCAAGCTAACCCGTCGCGACGGCTCCACGACTAAGTCCTTTCTCTAGGACATCTGCCGTGACAAAACCACGACAGTTGGCGCCCACCGTGGGGCTATCGCACGATGGTTTCCGGTTCTTGGAGGGCCGCTTTGAAGGACTCGAGGGCTACGCTATAGGCCGGATGGCTAAGAGTCGTCGCGGCAAGCTCTACATCGACGACGCAGGCTGGGGCCCCGAGGCCGACTCAATTGAGTACGGGTACTGGGTCCCCTTTCGTAGCATTCATGTTTTCATTGGCAAGATCGGTGAACCGGGCCCTGAGCCGGACATCTGCACCGACCTCGTTGAGATGGCTCAACGTGCGCGATCCGCCCGGGTTAAACCGGCCATGAAGCATGCCTTCGTGGGAGTCATCCATGGAGGAAGTTATGAAGATAGATCGGAATCTCGCGGCGATACCGTCATTTGTTCCGATAACGAGTCATCGACCGGAGAAACCGAATCTCTTTATTAGCTACAAGACGGCCGGATTGGGGGCTGTTCCGATGGCGACAGTATTCCGGACCCCTCTGATCTGCCCAACCGGGTTGGAATATTCATGACTGGCACACAAGCAGCGCTTCATTCTTCGACCGCTGCGGCAATGACCTCCGGTTTAGCAGCGGCAACGGCTGCCGGGGCAGGAGGCCCTGTGCGCCCGCCGGCTCAAGTTCTATCAGAGCTATTTGATGCATTGGTTGTGCTTATGGCGGAGGCTAACCCGGCGGATCAGGGCGTTCACAACGCTGAGATTGCAAAAGTGAAGGAACAGATCACCCAGGCCAAGGCAGATCTGGCAGCCGAGGACACCAGGATGGCCATGGAGCGGGCCGCTTTAGATGCACAAGCCTACAGGCTCATGTTGGACCAGAGTGCGTCACAGGAAGTCATGAGGAGGAAGTACCGATCCCGTTTGCCTCCAGTTTTTGAGGCCAGAGACCTTTTCAACACTCCAGGAGTAGGAACCGGCAATCCGATGGAGGGAAACCGGGCTGAAGCTCCCGGGGCCGGCGCACCGGTTCAGCCTCGTCAGATGGACCCGCCTCATCAAAACACCGTTATACCTCAGGCTGTTGTAACACCTCCGGGTCACTACTCCAACCCAATGGACAATCTTGTTGCCGCTGCTGCATGGCCGGAGGCCATTCCAATTGAAGGTGACTCGCCGCAGGCAGTAGAGACGCGATGGGTCAAGGAACTTTTGAGGACAGCTTTGGCCCAACAGGAAGCGTACTCGTACAGCCGCGACCGGATCCACTCGACCCCCCATCCAAGCCGGAGCTATAGCAGACATATGGATGAACCAGCAGTGTTGAGTAATGAACGACGTGGAGCACCCCGTGACAACAACCCAGCGGGTGGTGCTGATAACGGTCAGGGAGTAGTGGACCGGGCCCGCGCGCGTAGGGAGGCCGAGTTAGCCACACAACATCAGGCTCGGCAGCTCACGCCAGTTCGTCCAACCACCTTGACTGAACCTGGTGTTACTTCTAGTTCTTTGGGGGTGCCTTGCCTTATCCCCGCTTTACGCAACGTGCGCCTGCCCAAGGATTTCAAAGGCCTGCGCAAGGTACAAAATTACACGGCGGATCAACATCCAGAGACATGGGTGGAGAGCTATGAGATGGCCATGGAGATGCTTGATGTGGATGACGCGGCGTGTGCCAAATACTTCACCATGATGCTTGAAGGAACGGCCCGTACTTGGTTAAAAAGCTTGCCGGCTAATTCTATCAGTTCATGGGCCCAATTACGAGCCCGGTTTATCAGCAATTTCAAGGATACCTGTAAACAGCCTATGTCGATAGTGGACTTAGCTGCATGCGTCCAGGAGGAAGGAGAATCAACGACTCATTGGGTGCGCCGGGTTTCACAAGTGTTGCACTCCTCAGACCGCATCAACGCTGACACCGCAGTATTAACCCTAGAAGGAAACTGCCGGTTTGGGCCCCTGAAGCTGAAGTTGGGACGGATAAACGTGATTGCATCGACATGGGGACCCTCATGGCCGCTTTGGTGAAATATGCTGATTCTGATAGTACCAAGGATCCTGAATCTGATGATGACAAGACAGGGAAAGGGAAGAAGAACAGCAGCTCCAAAGGTCAACAGCATCACTGGGCAGGCAATGGTGGTGGAGGCAAGCGTAAAGCGGATGGTAACATGGACTTTGTGGCTAATACCAACGCACAGGACAATGGCCATCGACGCAAGGGTAGACCGGAAAATCGTAATGGAGCACCCAACCCTAACCCAAACCGCTTAAACTATCTGCTAAGCCAGCCTTGTCCAAGACATGGGACGAAGGAGGCGCCAGCAAACCACCTTTGGAAGGATTGCTTTATTATGCAGGAGTTCAAGAATTCTAATAATTTCCGGTATGATCACGAATCTGGCGGTGGCTTAGGATCCGGGGCGGGTTACGGTGGAGGAAGTTCCGGTTCAGGATTCAATGGTAATCTGGGCGGACATAATGGTCAAAATAGTCAGAACAACCAGGGTGGTTACAACCAGCAGCACCAACAGTCATGTTACCAGAGCAACCCAAAGCAGTTGAGTAATGGGCAGTACCATGTCTTCACCACTAGCTTGGACAAGCGATACCGGAAGGTTCAGAGGCGGGCGGTCGACTCTGTTGAACCGGCCATACCCCGTTATCTACGTTGGTCTGAACAGCCAATCATATGGAGCAGAGAAGATCACCTCCCCAGGTCGATAATCCGGGTCAGTTGGCTCTGGTGGTGGCGCCTCAGGTGGGAGGTTACAAGTTCACCAAGGTGCTCATGGATGGAGGGAGCAGCATTAACATCCTGTACTATGAGACCTTCCGTCGTATGGGACTAACAGATAAGAATCTCAAATCGTCTAATACAGTATTCCACGGTGTAGTGCCTGGTAGATAAGCATATCCCGTTGGTAAGATAGCTCTGGAAGTGGCCTTTGGGGATGATCATGATTCCAGGTCGGAGACATTGACGTTTGAAGTGGTGAAAATCCAAAGTCCATATCATGCCCTATTTGGGCGACCGGCCTACGCCAAGTTTATGGCTTGGCCCTGTTATGTGTATTTGCAGCTCAAGATGCCGGGTCACAAGGGGACAATAACGATTCACGGAAGCCGCAAAATCGCTTTGGAGTGTGAGGAAGGAGATGCGGCTTATGCAGAGTCGGTCTGTGCCACCTAGGAGTTGAAGTATTATAAAGACAATGTTGATCCGGCGGACATGACTCCGTTGAAGAAGCCAACTACGGAGCATGATCCGGCCCTGAAGTTCAAATCGGCAGCAGAAACTAAGCTTGTTGACTTCGTACCTGGCGATTCGTCCAAGCAGTTCAGCATCAGTGCCAACTTGGATTCGAAATAGGAAAGCGCGCTCATCGAGTTCATCTGTGAGAATCGGGATGGAAGCCCTCTGACATGCCAGGTGTACCGAGGCAACTCGCTGAGCACACACTTAATGTGGATCCTAAATATAAACCGGTGAAACAGTTCCTCCGCCGTTTTAACGAAGAAAGACGCAAGGCGATTGGAGAAGAGGTAGCCAGGCTCTTAGCAGCTGGCTTTATTGTTGAAGTTTTTCACCCTGAGTGGCTTGCCAATCCGGTGCTGGTCCCCAAGAAAAACGGTACCTGGCGCATGTGTGTGGATTACACAGATCTTAATAAAGCTTGTCCAGCAGATCCTTTTGCCCTCCCCCGTATTGATCAAATTATTGATGCTACGGCGGGTTGTGAGCGTCTAAGTTTTTTGGATGCATATTCTGGCTATCATCAGATCAAAATGGCAGTTAAGGACCATGAGAAAACGGCATTCATAACTCCCTTTGGAGCCTTCTGCTATGTGTCTATGCCCTTTGGGCTCAAGAGTGCCCAGGCAACTTATCAATGTTGTGTGCAGAATTGTCTACATAAACAGATTGGCCATAATGTACACGCCTACGTGGATGATATCGTGGTTAAATCCAGGGAGAAGGAGATTCTGATTGGTGATTTAAAGGAAACTTTTCATAACCTGAGGACGTACAAGATGATGCTTAATCCGGACAAATGCGTCTTTGGTGTACCGGCGGGCAAGTTATTAGGCTTCTTGGTGTCCAATAGGGGAATTGAGGCTAATCCGGAGAAGATCACAGCCATTACCTCCCTCGCTAAACCGAAGTGTATCGATGATGTTCAGCGCCTGGCAGGCCGGATTGCTGCGTTAAGCCGGTTTATCAGTCACCTCGGTGAGAAGGCAATCCCTTTGTATCAGATGTTGAAGAAGACGGATCAATTTGTCTGGAGTTCTGCTGCTGATGAAGCATTTGAGGACTTAAAACGGCAATTGGCCAATCCGCCTGTGCTCGCCGCTCCCATTGACAAGGAGCCGTTACTGATATATGTTGCTGCTAATGCTCGGGCGGTCAGCGTGGCTATTGTGGTGGACCGAGAGGAGGCAGTCAAGGAGCATCCGGTTCAACGACCGGTCTATTATATCAGCAAGGTGCTAATCGAGTCCAAGCAAAGGTATCCGCATTGGTAGAAGCTGGTGTATGGAGTTTTTATGGCAAGCCGGAACATTAAACAATATTTCCAAGGGCACCCAATTACGGTGGTCAGTTCTGCTCCTTTGGGAGATATCATCCAGAACTGGGAAGCAACTGGCCGGATTGCAAAGTGGGCTATAGAGCTGGGGCCGTACGGTTTGAAGTATGTGCCTCGAACAGCGATTAAGTCTCAAGCACTTGTTGATTTCATCAATGATTGGACGGAAATGCAAGCACCTGAAGAAAAGCCGGATCATACGTATTGGACCATCCATTTTGACGGATCCAGGAAATTGGAAGGCTCGGGGGCTGGAGTCGTATTAACTTCCCCACGAGGTGATAAGTTTTGTTATGTTCTCCACTTAATGTTCCCTTGTACTAACAATGCAGCTGAGTATGAAGCCTTGCTCCATGGTCTCCGGATGGCTAAGGAGATGAATCTAAGTCGAGTTAAGTGCTTCGGTGACTCGGACCTTGTGGCTTAGCAAGTGTCTGTCACTTGGGACTCCAAGGACCCACTCATGGCAGCATATCGTCGTGAGGTGGATACTGTTGCAGGTTATTTCAAAGGGTATCAGGTGGACCACGTGGACCGGCGGAAAAATGAAGCGGTGGACACTTTAAGCGGCTGGGCTCTCAGCGCAAACCGGTCCCGCCCAATGTTTTTCTGGATGTGCTGCACAACCCGTCGTTCAAGATCCCTAGTGAAGAGGATTTGGCTATTCCTGATCCGGAGGCTCAATTGGTGGCGGCTCTTCATGTTATTCCGGATTGGACGCTTCCTTACCTGGCATACAAGAACCAGGGCGAGTTTCCAGAGGATGAGATTCTGGCCCGGCAGATAATCCGGCGATCCAAGTCCATGGCTATCATCAACGGCGAGTTGCATCATTGCAGTGTATCAGGAGCTTTTCAACGCTGCGTGTCTCCTGAAGAAGGCCGTGAAATTTTGCGTGAGATCCACGAAGGAGATTGTGGTCACCACGCCGGTTCAAAGTCTCTGGTGGCTAAAGCATTTTGCCATGGCTTCTATTGGTTAACTGCTCATGCTGATGCGGAGGATCTGGTCAGACGATGTGATGGTTGCCAAAGGTTTTCAAGACGTGCTCATGTACCGGCTCAAGAATTGAGAATGATTCTAATTACTTGGCCGTTTGCGACTTGGGGGCTGGATATGGTTGGGCCTTTCAAAAGGTCCAAACATAAGAAGACCCACCTCCTAGTGGCGGCTGACAAATTTACAAAGTGGGTGGAGGCAGAACCTGTTAGCAAGTGTGATGCGGCCACGGCGGTTCAGTTCATCAAAAAGGTGATTTTTCGGTTTGGCTTTCCGCACAGTATTATCACAGATAATGGTACCAATTTGTCCAAAGGTGCTATGAAGGAGTTCTACGAACGGGAGCACATCCGGCTCGACGTTTCATCAGTGGCACCTCCATAGTCCAATGGTCAAGCAGAAAGAGCTAATCAAGAGATCTTGAGAGGCATCAAGCCCCGGCTCATGGTTCCTTTGCAGAGAACGTCGGGTTGTTGGGTAGAAGAATTACCATCTATGTTATGGAGCATCAATACAAATATCATCATCAATAAGACGCATGAAAAATAAACCAAGTGAGTCAAGCTCTACCTCAAGGTCCGGATTATCCACATCATCATCAAGGGCCGGATTAGAAGATGCCGTGGTTCTTTTCCTGTGGGCAGTCTTCTTCACAGCTTTAGTCTTTTGCCGAGTTGGTCTTTCTGGTTTGTCTGGTTTTTCTGGTTTCTCCTGCGGCAGTTTTTTGCTCCAAAACGGATCATTGCCCTGATTACACAGACACTGATATTAAATAATGACCAGACATATCAATAACAGATTCAGCAAAGAGAAAAATCAAAGTCTTACAGCTGGCGGTTTGTTGGTGGCACAGAAGGGAAGCAGGCCGGTTCTAGCGCAGACGTGTTCCGGTTCATTCAGCATCTTATTCACGGCCTCTGTGATTTCTTCATCGGAGAGCTAGATTTTTGAATGTCGCAGTGGGTCATCAACACTGTCAGTATACTCGCACATCAAACCGGAGCGCTGACTAAGGGGCAGTATGCTCCATGATATCCAACAGCGAGCGAGATCAACCCCTGTTAAACCGTTGTCCATAAAGGCTCTGAGCTTTGACAGTTGGGGAGCATATTTACTTCTCTCCTGGGCAGTCAATCTTTGAGGAAAAGGGTGTGTGTTGCTGAGCCGCTCCGGACGAAAGCCAGGCAAGGGATTCTCACCAGCAGGGGAGGTGTCTTTGCAGTAGAACCATGACTGATTCCACTCTTTGGGGTGGCTGTGCATCTTGGCGTGAGGGTATGTGACCTCTTTCCTTTTCTGAATCGCCACGCCACCCAACTCCGTATTAGAGCCATCAGTAAACTCAATACGGCGGTTTAGATGGAAAAGGTCTCTGAACAATTCCACTATGGGCTCCTCTTGAAAGAACACCTCACAGAGCACTTGCAAGTGACACATATTTGTAACGGAGTTGGGGCCAGTGTCTTGTGGATGGAGTTGGAAATCGGCTAAAACATCCTGGTAAAATTTAGAACCGGGCGGCTTAAAACCCCGGGCTAAGTGATCTACGAAAACAACAACCTCTCCTTCTCGAGGTGTGGGAGGGCATTCTTTGCCAGGAGCCCTCCAATGGATGGTATCTTTGCTGCCTAAAGCGCCAATCAGGACTAAATCGTCCAGTTGAGCCTCTGTGATGCAAGAAGGAACCCAAATGCACTCATATACTTGCTTGGCCATGATGGAATCTACAAGGTAGAAGATCCCGGTTCAAAAATGCATTTGATCAAGGTACGTTGGTATGTGCACTGTTAAACCGGAGACAGACCTATCTGAACCGGAGTTTTATGAATCAACAAGCATCTGGCGGTTCAATAAGGGGACTAATGGCATATACCGGTTTGGAAAAAATTTCTATAAGGTTAAACCGCCTGATCTAAGCATTGCGGATGGACAAGTATGCAGAAACAGGTTTCACAAGATTTCCTTATAGCATTGGATCTGAAGCAAGTTCAGAAAAGAGATAAATATTTAGAGGTTCAAAGGAGCAGTACTGAACCAATAAGCAAAATGTTCATATAGATCTATGGTTTTGAGATGCATAAGTGAAGGCGAAGGTCAAATAACTATCATTACACAGAGTAAAGATTTGCGGATTCATCTAAAGATCTATCGTATGAGCAAGAGGCAGACGATGAATACTGAAGAACTGTGAAACCCTAAAACAGATCTGCAGGGGAAAGGATAGAAGGTTTACCAGAGCTGAGGAAGACGCGGAAGGCTGCCGCGATGCTCTGGTGCGCCCAGGTTGATGCAGCGGCCAAGGTTGAGGCAGAGGTCGATGGTGGCGGCGGAGCTCTGAAGCCGGGCGATGCGAGGAAGACGAAGCAGAAGGGGAAGAGGAAAGAGAAAGGAAATGACCCTTCGGTCCTATTTATAAGGCAAAAAGGCATGTGTCAGGCGCGACAATCAAGGGGCCACGAAACGGAGCTGTCGCCTCGATTTCCGTAGATATATTAAATAAAGAAGCATAATGGATATCTTCGTTATGACACGTGACCTCACTCCAGTTTACAGTAATCAGAGAAGATGCCATCATGGCGGATTACCAATTTATGAGAAGACGTTGAAGATGAAGTTTTTGTTAAAGGATTGACATGAACCCGTTCAAATCAATCTGGGGCCTAATGTTGGGGATATTACTGCTGGGCATAAACCGGCCTATCTGGGCCGGGTCAACTTCATCAGTAGTTCCAGAAGTGATAAAGCCCAAGAAGGCACATGAGGGCCTAAGGCCCGTAGCCGGTTCAGGACTTGTAGCTGTAAACCGGAATTTGTATATAAACTTGTATTGTAAGTTAGGAATAGGGAAGACTAACCCGGATACGAATATCGACCGGTGTTGGGACTCTGTGAACCGACGGGTGTCACCCGTGTATATAAGGGGACGGCCCGGCGGCGGTTCAGGGACAACAGACAACAACTCGAGACATAGGCGAAGCTTATTTTCTCCCTAGTCATCGAAACCCCATGAATTCCATCACAACTAGACGTAGGCTTTTACCTTCATTGAAGGGGCCGAACTAGTATAAACTCTCTTGCATCCCTGTGTCCGCTTTAACCCCTTCAAGCTAACCCATCGCGATGGCTCCATGACTAAGTCCTTTCTGTAGGACATCCGCCGTGACAAAACCACGACATATGATCTTCCACCAAGTAAACCAACTAGCATAAACTACAAGGAGTAATCAACACTACTAGCAACCCACAGGTACTAATCTGAGGTTTTGAGACAAATATTGGATACAAGGGATGAACTAGGGTTTGAGATGAGATGGTGCTGGTGAAGATGTTGATGGAGATTGAGCCCCTCTCGATGAGAGGATCGATGGTGATGACGATGGTGATGATTTCCCCCTCTCGGAGGGATGTTTCCATGGCAGAACAGCTCCGCCGGAGCCCTAGATTGGTTCCGCCAAGGTTCCGCCTCGTGGCGGCGGAGTTTCGTCCCGTAAGCTTGCTTATTATTTTTTCCAGGGCAAAAGACTTCATATAGCCAAAGATGAGCACCGGAGGCCTGCCAGGGGGCCCATGATAACCCACAAGTATAGGGGATCGCAATAGTTTTCGATAAGTAAGAGTGTCAAACCCAACGAGGAGCTAAAGGCAGAACAAATATTCCCTCAAGTTCTATCGACTACCGATACAACTCTACGCATGCTTGATGTTCGCTTTACCTAGAGCAAGTATGAAACTAGAAGTACTTTGTAGATGTTGTTAGATAGGTTTGCAAGATAATAAAGATTACGTAAATAAAAAGTAGGGGTTGTTTAGGTAAAGACACAACTAAATTAGTTTTAGTAAAGATCTTTTTGTTACGAGAAAGTTATTTGTCCCTGGACAATCGATAACTAGACCGGTAATCATTATTGCAGTTTCATATGAGGGAGAGGCATAAGCTAACATACTTTCTCTACTTGGATCATATGCACTTATGATTGGAATTCTAGCAAGCATCCGCAACTACTAAAGATCATTAAGGTAAAACGCAACCATAGCATTAAAGTATCAAGTCCTCTTTATCCCATACGCAACAACCCCCTTACCCGGGTTTGTGTTTCAGTCACTCACGCAACCCACTATAAGCGAATCATGAACGTATTGCAACACCCTACAGCGGGGATCCCTCACGCTTGTGTGACACGAAGAGCACCATAGGATAGCACCAATAATAAAACATGCAACTCAAACCAATCACGATCATCAAATAACCATTAGGAAAAAACAGATCTACTCACACATCATAGGATAGCCATACATCATTGGGAAATAATATATAGCATTGAGCACCATGTTTAAGTAGAGATTACAGCGGGTAAGAGAGAGGTTACACCACTGCATAGAGGGGGGAAGAGTTGGTGATGATGGCGGTGAAGTTGTTGGTGAAGATTGTGGTGATGATGATGGTCACGGCAGCGTTCCTGCGCCACCGGAAGAGAAGGGGAGAGGGGAGCCCTTCGTCTTCTTCTTCCTTGACCTCCTCCCTAGATGGGGGAAGGGTTTCCCCTCTGGTCCTTAGCCTCCATGGCATGGGAGGGGCGAGAGCCCCTCCGAGATTGGATCTGTCTCTCTGTCTCTCTCTGTTTCTGCGTTCTGTTCTGTGCCCTTTCACCGTTTCTTTTATATCCGAAGATCCGTAACTCCGATTGGGTTGAAACCTTCATCCATATCTTTTTCGAAAAATTAGCTTTCTTGCGGCCAAAGTATAGCATCAACCGCCTTACGAGGGGCCCATGAGGGTGGGGGCGCGCTTGCATGTAGTGGTCGTGGGCCCCACCCTCGTGGCCACCTCGGGCACCGTCTCGCGTTGATTTTCTTCCCAAAAATCACAAATATTCCAAAATAATTCTCCGTCCGTTTTTATCCCATTTGGATTCCGTTTGATATGGATATTCTGCAAACCCAAAAACATGCAACAGACAGGAACTGGCACTGGGCACTGGATCAATATGTTAGTCCCAAAAATATTATAAAAAGTTGCCAAAAAGTATATGTAAGTTGTAGAATATTGGCACGGAACAATCAAAAATTATAGATACGACGGAGACGTATCAGCATCCCCAAGCTTAATTCCTGCTCGTCCTCGAGTAGGTAAATGATAAAAAAGATAATTTTTGATGTGGAATGCTACCTATCATAATCTTGATCACATATCTAATCATGGCATGAATATTAAGATACGAGTGATTCAAAGCAATAGTCTATCATTTGACATAAAAACAATAATACTTCAAGCCTACTAATAAAGCAATCATGTCTTTTCAAAATAACATGGCCAAAGAAAGTTATCCCTACAAAATCATATAGTCTGGCTATGCTCCATCTTCACCACACAAAATATTCACATCATGCACAACCCCGATGACAAGCCAAGCAATTGTTTCATACTTTTGACATTCTCAAACCTTTTCAACTTTCACGCAATACATGAGCGTGAGCCATGGACATAACACTATAGGTGGAATAGAATGGTGGTTGTGGAGAAGACAAAAAGGAGAAGATAGTCTCACATCAACTAGGCGTATCAACGGGCTATGGAGATGCCCATCAATAGATATCAATGTGAGTGAGTAGGGATTGCCATGCAACGGATGCACTAGAGCTATAAGTGTATGAAAGCTCAAACTGAAACTAAGTGGGTGTGCATCCAACTTGCTTGCTCATGAAGACCTCGGGCATTTGAGGAAGCCCATCATCGGAATATACAAGCCAAGTTCTATAATGAAAATTCCCACTAGTATATGAAAGTGATAACTCAAGAGACTTTCTATATGAAGAACATGGTGCTACTTTGAAGCACAAGTGTGGTAAAAGGATAGTAACATTGCCCCTTCTCTCTTTTTCTCTCATTCTTTTTATTTTATTTTTTGGGCCTTCTCTTTTTTTGGCCTTTCTCTTTTTTATTCTTTTTTTAATATTTTTTGGCCGGAATCTCATCCCGACTTGTGGGGGAATCATAGTCTCCATCATCCTTTCCTCACTAGGGCAATGCTCTAATAATGATGATCATCATAGTTTTATTTACTTACAACTCAATATTACAACTCGATACTAGAACAAAGATATGACTCTATATGAATGACTCCGGCAGTGTACCAGGATGTGCAATGATCTAGCGTAGCAATGACATAAAAAAATGGAAAAGCCATGAAAACATCATGCTAGCTATCTTACGATCATGCAAAGCAATATGACAATGAATGCTCAAGTCATGTATATGATGATGATGGAAGTTGCATGGCAATATATCTCGGAATGGCTATGGAAATGCCATGATAGGTAGGTATGGTGGCTGTTTTGAGGAAGGTATATGGTGGGTTTATGGTACCGGCGAAAGTTGCGCGATACTAGAGAGGCTAGCAATGGTGGAAGGGTGAGAGTGCGTATAATCCATGGACTCAACATTAGTCATAAAGAACTCACATACTTATTGCAAAAGTCTATTAGCTATCGAAACAAAGTACCACGCGCATGCTCCTAGGGGGATAGATTGGTAGGAAAAGACCATCGCTCGTCCCCGACCACCACTCATAAGGAAGACAATCAATAAATAAATCATGCTCTGACTTCGTTACATAACGGTTCACCATACGTGCATGCTACGGGAATCACAAACCTCAACACAAGTATTTCTACTAATCCACAACTACCCACTAGCATGACTCTAATATCACCATCTTTATATCACAAAACTATTGCAAGGAATCAAACATATCATATTCAGTGATCTACAAGTTTTATGTAGGATTTTATTGTAGGGGAACATAGTAATTTCAAAAAAATTCCTACGCACACACAAGATCATGGTGATGCATAGCAACGAGAGGGGAGAGTGTTGTCTACGTACCCTCGTAGACCGGAAGCGGAAGCGTTAGCACAACATGGTTGATGTAGTCGTACGTCTTCACGGCCCGACCGATCAAGCACCGAAACTACGGCACCTCCGAGTTCTAGCACACGTTCAGCTCGATGACGATCCCCGGACTCCGATCCAGCAGAATGTCGGGGAAGAGTTCCATCAGCACGACGGCGTGGTGACGATCTTGATGTTCTACCGTCGCAGGGCTTTGCCTAAGCACCGCTACAATATTATCGAGGATTATGGTAGAGGAGGGAACCGCACACGGCTAATAGATCTCAAGGATCAATTGTTGTGTCTAGAGGTGCACCCCTGCCCCCGTATATAAAGGAGCAAGGGGGAGGGGCGGCCGACCAGGAGGAGGTGCGCCAGGGAGGAGTCCTACTCCTACCGGGAGTAGGACTCCCTCCTTTCCTTGTCCAACTAGGAGAGGGGGAAGGAAGGGAGAGAGGAGAGAAAGGAAAGGGGGCGCCGCCCCTCCCTCCTTGTCCAATTCGGACTAGAGGGGGAGGGGGCGCAGCCTACCCTGGCCGCCCCTCCTCTGCTCCACTTTGGGCCCATGAGGCCCATTAACCCCCGGGGGGGTTCCGGTAACCCCCGGTACTCCGTTTTATATCCGATAACTCTTGGAACCATTCCTGTGTCCGAATATAGTCGTCCAATATATCAATCTTTATGTCTCGACTATTTCGAGACTCCTTGTTATGTCCGTGATCACATCCGGGACTCTGAACAACCTTCGGTACATCAAAATATATAAACTCATAATGAAACTGTCATCGTAACGTTAAGCGTGCGGACCTTGCGGGTTCGAGAACAATGTAGACATGACCGAGACATGTCTCCGGTCAATAACCAATAGCGGAACCTGGATGCTCATATTGGCTCCTACATATTCTACGAAGATCTTTTATCGGTCAGACCGCATAACAACATACGTTGTTCCCTTTGTCATCGGTATGTTACTTGCCCGAGATTTGATCGTCGGTATCTCAATACCTAGTTCAATCTCGTTACCGGCAAGTCTCTTTACTCGTTCCGTAATACATCATCCCGCAACTAACTTATTAGTTGCAATGCTTGCAAGGCTTATGTGATGTGCATTACCGAGAGGGCCCAGAGATACCTCTCCGACAATCGGAGTGACAAATCCTAATCTCGAAATACGCCAACCCAACAAGTACCTTTGGAGACACCTATAGAGCACCTTTATAATCACCCAGTTACGTTGTGACGTTTGGTAGCACACAAAGTGTTCCTCTGGTAAACGGGAGTTGCATAATCTCATAGTCATAGGAACATGTATAAGTCATGAAGAAAGCAATAGCAACAAACTAAACGGTCAAGTGCTAAGCTAACGAAATGGGTCAAGTCAATCACATCATTCTCCTAATGATGTGATCCCATTAATCAAATGACAACTCATGTCTATGGTTAGGAAACATAACCATCTTCGATCAACGAGCTAGTCAAGTAGAGGCATACTAGTGACACTATGTTTGTCTATGTATTCACACATGTATTATGTTTCCGGTTAATACAATTCTAGCATGAATAATAAACATTTATCATGATATAAGGAAATAAATAATAACTTTATTATTGCCTCTAGGGCATATTTCCTTCAGTCTCCCACTTGCACTAGAGTCAATAATCTAGATTACACAGTAATGATTCTAACACCCATGGAGCCTTGGTGCTGATCATGTTTTGCTCGTGGAAGAGGCTTAGTCAGCGGGTATGCAACATTCAGATCCATATGTATCTTGCAAATTTCTATGTCTCCCACCTGGACTAAATCCTGAATGGAATTGAAGCGTCTCTTGATGTGCTTGGTTCTCTTGTGAAATCTGGATTCCTTTGCCAAGGCAATTGCACCAGTATTGTCACAAAAGATTTTCATTGGACCCGATGCACTAAGTATGACACCTAGATCGGATATGAACTCCTTCATCCAGACTCCTTCATTTGCTGCTTCCGAAGCAGCTATGTACTCTGCTTCACATGTAGATCCCGCCATGACGCTTTGTTTAGAACTGCACCAACTGACAGCTCCACCGTTCAGTAAAAACACGTATCCGGTTTGCGATTTAGAATCATCCGGATCAGTGTCAAAGCTTGCATCAACGTAACCATTTACGATGATCTCTTTGTCACCTCCATATACGAGAAACATATCCTTAGTCCTTTTCAGGTATTTCAGGATGTTCTTGACCGCTGTCCAGTGATCCACTCCTGGATTACTTTGGTACCTCCCTGCTAGACTTATAGCAAGGCACACATCAGGTCTGGTACACAGCATTGCATACATGATAGAGCCTATGGCTGAAGCTTAGGGAACATCTTTCATTTTCTCTCTATCTTCTGCGGTGGTCGGACATTGAGTCTTACTCAACTTCACACCTTGTAACACAGGCAAGAATCCTTTCTTTGCTTGATCCATTTTGAACTTCTTCAAAACCTTGTCAAGGTATGTGCTTTGTGAAAGTCCAATTAAGCGTCTTGATCTATCTCTATAGATCTTAATGCCCAATATGTAAGCAGCTTCACCGAGGTCTTTCATTGAAAAACTCTTATTCAAGTATCCCTTTATGCTATCCAGAAATTCTATATCATTTCCAATCAATAATATGTCATCCACATATAATATCAGAAATGCTACAGAGCTCCCACTCACTTTCTTGTAAATACAGGCTTCTCCAAAAGTCTGTACAAAACCAAATGCTTTGATCACACTATCAAAGCATTTATTCCAACTCCGAGAGGCTTGCACCAGTCCATAAATGGAGCGCTGGAGCTTGCACACTTTGTTAGCTCCCTTCGGATCGACAAAACCTTCTGGTTGCATCATATACAACTCTTCTTCCAGAAATCCATTCAGGAATGCAGTTTTGACATCCATTTGCCAAATTTCATAATCATAAAATGCGGCAATTGCTAACATGATTCGGACAGACTTAAGCATCGCTACGGGTGAGAAGGTCTCATCGTAGTCAATCCCTTGAACTTGTCGAAAACCTTTTGCAACAAGTCGAACTTTATAGAAAGTAACATTACCGTCAGCGTCAGTCTTCTTCTTGAAGATCCATTTATTCTCAATTGCTTGCCGATCAACGGGCAAGTCAACCAAAGTCCACACTTTGTTCTCATACATGGATCCCATCTCAGATTTCATGGCTTCTAGCCATTTTGCGGAATCTAGGCTCACCATCGCTTCTTCATAGTTCGTAGGTTCATCATGATCTAGTAGCATGACTTCCAGAACAGGATTACCGTACCACTCTGGTGCGGATCTTACTCTGGTTGATCTACGAGGTTCGGTAGTAACTTGATCTCAAGCTTCATGATCATTATCATTAGCTTCCTCACTAATTGGTGTAGGTGTCACAGAAACCGGTTTCTATGATGTACTACTTTCCAATAAGGGAGCAGGTACGGTTACCTCATCAAGTTCTACTTTTCTCCCACTCACTTCTTTCGAGAGAAACTCCTTCTCTAGAAAAACTCCGAATTTAGCAACAAAAGTCTTGCCTTCGGATCTGTGATAAAAGGTGTACCCAACAGTCTCCTTTGGGTATCCTATGAAGACACATTTCTCCGATTTGGGTTCGAGCTTATCAGGTTGAAGCTTTTTCACATAAGCATCGCAGCCCCAAACTTTCAGAAACAACAACTTTGGTTTCTTGCCAAACCACAGTTCATAAGGCATCGTCTCAACGGATTTTGATGGTGTCCTATTTAACGTGAATGCAGCCGTCTCTAAAGCATAACCCCAAAACGATAACGGTAAATCAGTAAGAGACATCATAGATCGCACCATATCTAATAAAGTACGATTACGACGTTCGGACACACCATTACACTGTGGTGTTCCGGGTGGCGTGAGTTGCGAAACTATTCCGCATTGTTTCAAATGTAGACCAAACTCGTAACTCAAATATTCTCCTCCACGATCAGATCATGGAAAGTTTATTTTCTTGTTACGATGATTTTCAACTTCACTCTGAAATTCTTTGAATTTTTAAAATGTTTCAGACTTATGTTTCATTAAGTAGATATACCCATATATGCTTAAATCATCTGTGAAGGTGAGAAAATAACGATATCCGCCATCAACTCATGTCTATGGTTAGGAAACATAACCAACTTTGATCAACGAGCTAGTCAAGTAGAGGCATACTAGTGACACTATGTTTGTCTATGTATTCACACATGTATTATGTTTTCGGTTAATACAATTCTAGCATGAATAATAAACATTTATCATGATATAAGGAAATAAATAATAACTTTATTATTGCCTCTAGGGCATATTTCCTTCATTTATGAGTAACCATGTGAATGACCAGTTCCTGTCATCTCTCTAAATAGATATAAGTGAAGCAAGAGAGTTTAATTCTTTCTACAAAAGATATGCCCACACTCTAACAAATATAAGTGAAGAAAAAGAGCATTCTACAAATGGCGGTTGTCTATGTAAAGAGAAACATGCAATCCAAACTTCAAATGATATAAGTGAAGCACATGAAGCATTCTATAAGCCATACTCAAAAGATAAAAGTGAAGTGCAAAGAGCATTCTATAAATAAACCAAGGACTCTCTCATACCATCATGGTGCATAAAAGAAAAATGAAAACTAATTGCAAAAGACGCTCCAAGATTGCACATATCGCATGAACGAAACGAATCCGAAAACATATCGATACTTGTAGAAGAAAGAGGGGATGCCTTCCGGGGCATCCCCAAGCTTAGACGCTTGAGTCTCCTTGAATATTTACTTGGGGTGCCTTGGGCATCCCCAAGCTTGAGCTCTTGTCTCTCATCCTTCTTCTCACATCGAGACCTTCTAGATCATTGAACACTTCATCCACACAAAACTTCAACAGAAAACTCGGTAAGATCCGTTAGTATAATAAAGCAAATCACTACTCCAAGTACTGTTGAAAACCAATTCATATTTTGTTTTTTCATTGTGTCTACTGTAGTATAACTTTTTCATGGCTTAATCCACTGATATGAATCGATAGTTTCATCAAAACAAGCAAACTATGCATCAAAAATAGAATCTGTCTAAAACAGAACAGTCTGTAATAATATGAATATTCAGCATACTTATGATAATTAAAAAATTCAGCCAAAATTAGGAAAAATAAAAAATTTGTATAGAAAGACAGTGCAAAAAGAATCAGAACTATTTGACGTTCCAGCTAAAAATGTAAAATCGCGCACTATAGCCAAAGTTTCTGTCCTGCACCGTACAAACCATCAAGCAAATGTAAACATCCTAAAGGCAAACCTTGGCACATTATTTTTATAATACAATGGAATTGTACAAGGGGATAATTATTTTTGTTGAAAAGTTTCTGTAATCAAGATTCACAAAGTTGTCGTGAGCATGAACAAAGTTCAAGGAGCTCTCCCACTTCAACAATGCTTGTCTTTCTCACTTTCACTTTCCTTTTTGAAAAAGTTTTGGGTTCCCCTCTTTATTTTTGTTATTTTTAAACTATATGAAAGTAATCAACAGAAATAAATGACTCTCTAAAACTTCTGGGTTGTCTCCCTGGCAGCGCTTTCTTTAAAGCCATTAAGCTAGGCATATAGTGCTCAAGTAGTGAATCCACCCGGATCCCAAGGTATATCAAAGCCAATTTTAATTAACAATGATTTATAATTTAGTAGTGAGCACAAAGTAACATATATCATGCAATGACGAAGTATAACTCTCTTCCTATGCATCAGCATGTCATAAAAGAACAATTCATGCACACATAGTAAAGGCCAATGCATAGTATAAACAGTTTCTTGCAATTTTATCATGTGGGAAACATAGAGAGGTGGAGATATAGTTCCTCTCTCATAATAATTGCAAGTAGGAGCAGCAAGCACATGCATATTATATCTATCAAAATCATCATGTGCAACGGTATAAGGCAACCCATCAATATAATCCTTAATAAGGGTAAACTTCTCCGATATAGTGTAGTTGGGAGAATTCAAAAAGATAATAGGACTATCATGCGTGGGTGCAATAGCAACAATTTCATTTTTAACACAAGGAACTATAGCAAGTTCATCTCCATAAGCATAATTCATATTGGCATCTTGGCCACAAGCATTGCAAGCATCATCAAAAAGGGATATTTCAAAAGAATCAATGGGGTCATAGCATTATCATAGCATTCATCCTTCGGTAAGCATGAAGGGAAATTAAACAATGTATGAGTTGAAGAGTTAATCTCATTAGAAGGTGGGCATGGGTGATCAATCCGCTCTTCCTCGTTTTGTTCTTCGCTCTCCTCCTCATCTTTTTCATCCAATGAGCTCATAGTTTCATCAACTTCTTCTTTCGTAGATTCCTGCAAAATATTAGTCTCTTCTTGGATAGCGGAGACTTTCTCAATAAGTGCATTAATATCGGAATTGTATTCATAATTATCATAGCAATATTTAAGGATAGCTAAATTTTCAGGTCTATAAACCGGATTATCAAAATCTTCAAACTCTTTAAACATAGATTCAATTTCATAAGCACCCATAAAAGCAACAAATTCTTCTATTTGTTCCACATCATAGTAATCATATATACCATTAGCATAAGAAGTTAAGGTTTTATTATCATTAAATTCACATAAAAAAGGAAGGTGTGGAGCCTTCATCCTAGAGCAACAAGTATAATCATATCTCAAGCATAGTTGCCTAGCATACCAATTCAATATATGAATTTGATCCCATAATAGTTTCCCTTTTGTGTCAAGCGGTAATCCCTAAAGTATTCACGTTGATCCAACGTTACTCCCCTTACATAATTGAATGGGGTTTTCTCAGTATTATTAAAGTAATACATAATATCTTTCACATAACCAGCATCGAGGGTTTTAGGAGGTTCCCCGTCTCCATGAGCAGAAAGTACACCTAATTTTTTTGGTATTTCGTGTTCCATATCCATAACTAAAGATAAAGAACAACTAAGAATAGCAAATAAAAATTACTTAGTGATAAAGCAAACAGGCACACACGAGAATATTCACCCCACGCTATTGCTCCCCAGCAACGGCGCCAAAAAAAGGTCTTGATAACCCACAAGTATAGGGGATCGCAACAGTTTTCGATAAGTAAGAGTGTCGAACCCAACGAGGAGCTAAAGGCAGAACAAATATTCCCTCAAGTTCTATCGACCACCGATACAACTCTATGCACGCTTGATGTTCGCTTTACCTAGAACAAGTATGAAACTAGAAGTACTTTGTAGATGTTGTTGGATAGGTTTGCAAGATAATAAAGATTACGTAAATAAAAAGTAGGGTCTGTTTAGGTAAAGACACAACTAAATTACTTTTAGTAAAGAGCTTTTTGTTACGAGAAAGTTATTTGTCCCTAGGCAATCGATAACTAGACCGGTAATCATTATTGCAGTTTCATATGAGGGAGAGGCATAAGCTAACATACTTTCTCTACTTGGATCACATGCACTTATGATTGGAACTCTAGCAAGCATCCGCAACTACTAAAGATCATTTAAGGTAAAACTCAACCATAGCATTAAAGTATCAAGTCCTCTTTATCCCATACGCAACAACCCCCTTACTCGGGTTTGTGTTTCAGTCACTCACGCAACCCACTATAAGCGAATCATGAACGTATTGCAACACCCTACAGCGGGGATCCCTCACGCTTGCGCGACACGGAGAGCACCATAGGATAGCACCAATAATAAAACATGCAACTCAAACCAATCACGATCATCAAATAACCATTATGACAAAACAAATCTACTCAAACATCATAGGATAGCCATACATCATTGGGAAATAATATAGAGCGTTGAGCACCATGTTTAAGTAGAGATTACTGATGTCTACTACACAACCTTCTTCTTGTAGACGTTGTTGGGCCTCCAAGTGCAGAGGTTTGTAGGATAGTAGCAAATTTCCCTCAAGTGGATGACCTAAGGTTTATCAATCCGTAGGAGGCGTAGGATGAAGATGGTCTCTCTCAAGCAACCCTGCAACCAAATTACAAAGAGTCTCTTGTGTCCCCAACACACCCAATACAACGGTAAATTGTATAGGTGCACTAGTTCGACGAAGAGATGGTGTAACAAGTGGTATATGGATAGTAGATAAAGGTATTTGTAATCTGAAAATATAAAAACAGCAAGGTGACGAATGATAAAAGTGAGCATAAACGGTATTGCAATGCGTGGAAATAAGGCCTAGGGTTCATACTTTCGCTAGTGTAAGTTCCCTCAACAATACTAACATAATTGGATCATAAAACTATCCCTCAACATGCAACAAAGAGTCACTCCAAAGTAACTAATAGCGGAGAACGAACGAAGAGATTATGGTAGGGTACGAAACCACCTCAAAGTTATTCTTTCCAATCAATCCGTTGGGCTATTCCTATAAGTGTCACAAACAGCCCTAGAGTTCGTACTAGAATAACACCTTAAGATACAAATCAACCAAAACCCTAATGTCACCTAGATACTCCAATGTCACCTCAAGTATCCGTGGGCATGATTATACGATATGCATCACACAATCTCAATTCATCTATTCAACCAACACAAAGGACCTCAAAGAGTGCCCCAAAGATCTACCGGAGAATCATGACGAAAACGTGTGCCAACCCCTATGCATAGGTTCATGAACCCGCAAGTTGGTCACTTTAACATACATCAAGTGGCACGGGTATCCCATTGTCACCACAGATATCCACGGCAAGACATACATCAAGTGTTCTCAAATCTTTAAAGACTCAATACGATAAGATTACTTCAAAGGGGAAACTCGATCCATTACAAGAGAGAAGAGGGGGGAAGAAACATCATAGGATCCAAATATAATAGCAAAGCTCACGATACATCAAGATTGTATCATCTCAGGAACACTAGAGAGAGAGATCAAACACATAGCTACTGGTACATACCCTCAGCCCCGAGGGAGAACTACTCCCTCCTCGTCATGGAGAGCACCGGGATGATGATGATGGACACCGGAGAGGGATTGCCCCTCCGGCAGGGTGCCGGAACAGGTCTAGATTGGTTTTTGGTGGCTACGGAGGCTTCTGGCGGCGGAACTCCCGATCTATTGTGCGTTCTGGAAGTTTTAGGTCACGTAGGTATATATGGGTGCAGGAGGTACGTTAGGGGAGCCACGAGGGCCCCACGAGACAGGGGGGCGCGCCCTAGGGGGGCGCCCCCCACCCTCGTGAGCACCTCGTTCCTTCCTTGACGTGGGGTCCAAGTCCATCAGGTGTGTTTCCTTCCAAAAATAACTTCTCCATTTGATTTCGTTCCATTTCGACTCCGTATGATATTCCTTTTCTTCAAAACACTGAAATAGGCATAAAACAACAAATCTGGGCTGGGCCTCCGGTTAATAGGTTAGTCCCAAAAATAATATAAAAGTGGATAATAAAGCCCAATATTTCCCAAAACAGTAGATAATATAGCATGGAGCAATCAAAAATTATAGATACATTGGAGACGTATCAAGCATCCCCAAGCTTAATTCCTGCTCATCCTCGAGTAGGTAAATGATAAAAAAGATAATTTTTGATGTGGAATGCTAGTTGGCATAATTTCACTGTAATTCTTCTTACTTGTGATATGAATATTCAGATTTGAAAGATTCAAGACAAAAGTTCATATTGACATAGAAATAATAATACTTCAAGCATACTAACTAAGCAATCATGTCTTCTCAAAATAACATGGCCAAAGAAAGCTATCCCTACAAAATCATATAGTCTGGCTATGCTCCATCTTCACCACACAACATATTTAAATCATGCACAACCCCGATGACAAGCCAAGCAATTGTTTCATACTTTTGATGTTCTCAAACTTTTTCAATCTTCACACAATACATGAGCGTGAGCCATGGATATAACACTATAGGTGGAATAGAGTGGTGGTTGTGGAGAAGACAAAAAGGGAGAAGATAGTCTCACATCGACTAGGCGTATCAATGGGCTATGGAGATGCCCATCAATAGATATCAGTGTGAGTGAGTAGGGGTTGCCATGCAACGGATGCACTAGAGCTATAAATGTATGAAAGCTCAACAAAAGAAACTAGTGGGTGTGCATCCAACTCGCTTGCTCACGAGGACCTAGGGCATTTTGAGGAAGCCCATCATTGGAATATACAAGCCAAGTTCTATAATGAAAGATTCCCACTAGTATATGAAAGTGACAACATAGGAGACTCTCTATCATGAAGATCATGGTGCTACTTTGAAGAACAAGTGTGGTAAAAGGATAGTAGCATTGTCCCTTTTATTTTTTTTATTTTTTATTTGGCCTTTCTTTTTTATTTGGCCTTTCTTTTTTTATGGTCTTTCTCTTTTTTTTGGGACAATGCTCTATTGAATGATGATCATCACACTTCTATTTATTTACAACTCAATGACACAACTCGATACTAGAACAAAGTATGACTCTATATGAATGCCTCCGGCGCTGTACCGGGATATGCAATGAATCAAGATTTACAAGTATGAAAGGATTATGAAGAGTGGCTTTGCCACAAATACTATGTCAGCTGCATGATCATGCTAAGCAATATGACAATGATGAATGTGTCATGATGAACATAATGGTGGAAAGTTGCATGGCAATATATCTCGGAATGGCTATGGAAATGCCATAATAGGTAGGTATGGTGGCTGTTTTGAGGAAGGTACATGGTGAGTTTATGGTACCGGCGAAAGTTGCGCGGTACTAGAGAGGCTAGCAATGGTGGAAGGGTGAGAGTGCGTATAATCCATGGACTCAACATTAGTCATAAAGAACTCACATACTTATTGCAAAAATCTATTAGTTATCGAAACAAAGTACTACGCGCATGCTCCTAGGGGGATAGATTGGTAGGAAAAGACCATCGCTCGTCCCCGACCGCCACTCATAAGGAAGACAATCAAAAAATAAATCATGCTCCGACTTCATCACATAATGGTTCACCATACGTGCATGCTACGGGAATCACAAACTTCAACACAAGTATCTCTCAAATTCACAACTACTCAACTAGCATGACTCTAATATCACCATCTCCATATCTCAAAACAATTATCAAGTATCAAACTTCTCATAGTATTCAACACACTCATAAGAGAATTTTATTATTCTTGAATACCTAGCATATTAGGATTTTAAGAAAATTACCATGCTATTTAAGACTCTCAAGATAATATGAGAGTTCATCTATTTCTTCAAAATAAAACTACCACCATGCTCTGAAAGATATAAGTGAAGCACTAGAGCAAATGACAAACTACTCCGAAAGATATAAGTGAAGATCAATGAGTAGTTGAATAATTATGCAACTATGTGAAGACTCTCTAACATTTAATAATTTCAGATCTTGGTAATTTATTCAAACAGCAAGCAAAGCAAAATAAAATTACATTCTAAAAATAGCAAACATCATGTGAAGAAGCAAAAACTTAGGATCAACCGATACTAACCGATAGTTGTTGAAGAAGAAAGGTGGGATGCCAACCGGGGCATCCCCAAGATTAGATGCTTGAGACTTCTTGAAATATTATCTTGGGGTGCCTTGGGCATCCCCAAGCTTGAGCTTTTGTGTCTCCTTAATTCCTCTCATGTCACGGTCTCCCTAAATCTCAAAAGCTTCATCCACACAAAACTCAACAAGGACTCGTGAGATAAGTTAGTATAAACCATTGCAAAAACCTTATCATACTCTACTGTAGCAAATCACTAAAATTATTATTCAACATTGCATACTAAATGCCTATGCATATTTAATAGTCCTATCCTCAAATAGAATCATTAAAGAAGCAACCATATGCAAACAATGCAAACATAACAGCAATCTGACTAAACAGGATAGTCTGTAAAGAATGCTGCAACATCCATACTTCCCTAGCTCCAAAAATTATGAAAGAAAATTCCCACTGTAGTAAATTTATCAGAGCTTAATATGCAAAAGGTTTCGACATTTTATCAAATTCTGACTTTTCTAGGGAATTATTGCAACAGCGGTAAACTTTCTGTTTTCAAACAGCAACATGTATACTTGTAACATAGGCATAGTAAAGGCTATCAATGCCACTTTTATTGAAATAAAATATGAAAAACATTGTTCTAAATAAAATCAAGCAAATTCTAACAAAATAAATTTATGCTCCAAGCAAAAAACATATCATGTGGCGAATAAAAATATAGCTCCAAGTAAAGTTACCGATGAACGAAGACGAAAGAGGGGATGCCTTCCGGGGCATCCCAAGCTTAGGCTCTTGGATATCCTTTGAATATTACCTTGGGTGCCTTGGGAATCCCCAAGCTTAGGCTCTTGCCACTCCTTATTCCATAGTCCATCGAATCCTTACCCAAAACTTGAAAACTTCACAACACAAAACTTAAAGTAGAAAACTCGTAAGCTCCGTTAGTATAAGAAAGTAAATCACCACTTCAAGGTACTGTAATGAAATCATTATTTATTTATATTGGTGTTAAACCTACTGTATTCCAACTTCTCTATGGTTTATAAACTATTTTACTAGCCATAGATTCATCAAAATAAGTAAACAACACATGAAAAACAGAATCTGTCAAAAACAGAACAGTCTGTAGTAATCTGGATCAAACGTATACTTATGGAACTCATAAAATTCTCAAATAAATTGATGGACCTGAGTAACTTATCTATTAATCATCTGAAAAAATAATTAACTAAATATCACTCTCCAAATAAAAATGGCAGCAATTCTCGTGAGCGCTAAAGTTTCTATTTTTGACAGCATGATCAACAAGACTTTCCCCAAGTCTTCCCAAAGGTTCTACTTGGCACAAACACTAATTAAAAGCATAAAACAACATATAAATAGAGTCTAGATGAATTATTTATTACTAAGCAGGAGCAAAAATCAAAGAATAAAAATAAAATTGGGTTGCCTCCCAACAAGCGCTATCGTTTAACGCCCCTAGCTAGGCATGATGATTTCAACGATGCTCACATAAAAGATAAGAATTGAAACATAAAGAGAGCATCATAAAGAATATGACTAGCACATTTAAGTCTAACCCACTTCCTATACATAGGGATTTTGTGAGCAAACAACTTATGGGAACAAGAATCAACTTGCATAGGAAAGGAAAACATGCATAACTTCAAAACTTTAAGCACATAGAGAGGAAACTTGATATTATTGCAATTCCTACAAGCATATATTCCTCCCTCATAATAATTTTCAGTAAAATCATGAATGAATTCAACAATATAACCAGCACCTAAAGCATCCTTTTCATGATCTACAAGCATAGAAAAATTACTACTCTCCACACAAGCAAAATTCTTCTCATGAATAATAGTGGGAGCAAACTCAACAAAATAACTATCATGTGATTGAAAATTAAGATCAAGATGACAAGTTTCATGGTTATCATTATTATTTAAAGCATACGTGTCATCACAAAAATCATCGTAGATAGGAGGCATGCTTTCATCATAATAAATTTGCTCATCAAAACTTGGGGGACAAAAAATATCATCTTCATCAAACATAGCTTCCCCAAGCTTGTGGCTTTGCATATCATTAGCATCATGGATATTCAAGGAATTCATACTAACAACATTGTAATAATGCTCATCATTCAAATATTTAGTGCCAAACATTTTATAGATTTCTTCTTCTAGCACTTGAGCACAATTATCCTTTCCATCATACTCACGAAAGATATTAAAAAGGTGAAGCATATGAGACAAACTCAATTCCATTTTTTATAGTTTTCTTTTATAAACTAAACTAGTGATAGAACAAGAAACTAAAAGACTAGATTGCAAGATCTAAAGATATACCTTCAAGCGCTAACCTCCCCGGCAACGGCGCCAGAAAAGAGCTTGATGTCTACTACACAACCTTCTTCTTGTAGACGTTGTTGGGCCTCCAAGTGCAGAGGTTTGTAGGACAGTAGTAAATTTTCCTGAAGTGGATGACCTAAGGTTTATCAATCCGTAGGAGGCGTAGGATGAAGATGGTCTCTCTCAAGCAACCCTGCAACCAAATTACAAAGAGTCTCTTGTGTCCCCAACACACCCAATACAACGGTAAATTGTATAGGTGCACTAGTTTGACGAAGAGATGGTGTAACAAGTGGTATATGGATAGTAGATAAAGGTATTTGTAATCTGAAAATATAAAAACAGCAAGGTGACGAATGATAAAAGTGAGCATAAACGGTATTGCAATGCGTGGAAATAAGGCCTAGGGTTCATACTTTCGCTAGTGTAAGTTCCCTCAACAATACTAACATAATTGGATCATAAAACTATCCCTCAACATGCAACAAAGAGTCACTCCAAAGTAACTAATAGCGGAGAACGAACGAAGAGATTATGGTAGGGTACGAAACCACCTCAAAGTTATTCTTTCCAATCAATCCGTTGGGCTATTCCTATAGTGTCACAAACAGCCCTAGAGTTCGTACTAGAATAACACCTTAAGATACAAATCAACCAAAACCCTAATGTCACCTAGATACTCCAATGTCACCTCAAGTATCCGTGGGCATGATTATACGATATGCATCACACAATCTCAATTCATCTATTCAACCAACACAAAGGACCTCAAAGAGTGCCCCAAAGATCTACCGGAGAATCACGACGAAAACGTGTGCCAACCCCTATGCATAGGTTCATGAACCCGCAAGTTGGTCACCTTAACATACATCAAGTGGCACGCGGTATCCCATTGTCACCACAGATATCCACGGCAAGACATACATCAAGTGTTCTCAAATCTTTAAAGACTCAATCCGATAAGATTACTTCAAAGGGGAAACTCGATCCATTACAAGAGAGAAGAGGGGGGAAGAAACATCATAGGATCCAAATATAATAGCAAATCTCACGATACATCAAGATTGTATCATCTCAGGAACACGAGAGAGAGAGAGAGAGAGAGAGAGAGAGAGATCAAACACATAGCTACTGGTACATACCCTCAGCCCCGAGGGAGAACTACTCCCTCCTCGTCATGGAGAGCACTGGGATGATGAAGATGGCCACCGAAGAGGGATTGCCCCCTCCGGCAGGGTGCCGGAACGGGTCTAGATTGGTTTTTGGTGGCTACGGAGGCTTCTGGCGGCGGAACTCCCGATCTATTGTGCGTTCTGGAAGTTTTAGGTCACGTAGGTATATATGGGTGCAGGAGGTACGTCAGGGGAGCCACGAGGGCCCCATGAGACAGGGGGGCGCGCCCTAGGGGGGGGGCGCCCCCCACCCTCGTGAGCACCTCGTTCCTTCCATGACGTGGGGTCCAAGTCCATCAGGTGTGTTTCCTTCCAAAAATAACTTCTCCAGTTGATTTCGTTTCGTTTCGACTCCGTCTGATATTCCTTTTCTTCAAAACACTGAAATAGGCATAAAACAGCAAATCTGGGCTGGGCCTTCGGTTAATAGGTTAGTCCCAAAAATAATATAGAAGTGGATAATAAAGCCCGATATTGCCCAAAACAGTAGATAATATAGCATGGAGCAATCAAAAATTATAGATACGTTGGAGACGTATCAATTACAGTGGGTCAGAGAGAGAGGCTACACCGCTACATAGAGGGGGGAAGAGTTGGTGATGATGGCGGTGAGGTTGTTGGTGAAGATTGCGGTGATGATGATGGCCACGGCAGCGTTCCGGCGCCACCGGAAGAGAAGGGGGGAGGGGGCCCCTTCGTCTTCTTCTTCCTTGACCTCCTCCCTACATGGGAGAAGGGTTTCCCCTTTGGTCCTTGGCCTCCATGGCGTGGGAGGGGCGAGAGCCCCTTCGAGATTGGATCTGTCTCTCTGTTTTTGCGTTCTGTTCTGCTGCCCTTTCACCGTTTCTTTTATATTTGGAGATCCGTAACTCCGATTGGGTTGAAACCTTCGCCCAGATCTTTTTCCAAAAAATAGCTTTCTTGCGGCCAAAGTAGAGCATCAACCGCCTTACGAGGGGCCCACGAAAGTGGGGGCGCGCTTGCCTGTAGTGGCCGTGGGCCCCACCCTCGTGGCCACCTCGGGCACCGTCTCACGTTGATTTTCTTCCCAAAAATCACAAATATTCCAAAATAATTCTCCCTCCGTTTTTATCCCGTTTGGATTCCATTTGATATGGATATTCTGCGAAACCAAAAACATGCAACAAACAGGAACTGGCACTGGGCACTGGATCAATATGTTAGTCCCAAAAATATAATAAAAAGTTGCCAAAAAGTATATGGAAGTAGTAGAATATTGGCATGGAACAATCAAAAATTATAGATACGACGGAGACGTATCAGCCCACGAGGAAGGGGGCGCGCCCACGGGGGTAGGGCGCGCCCCCACCCTCGTGGATGGTGGATGGCCCCCCTCTGGTGCTTCCTTCGACCAATATTTTTTATATATTCTGAAACTGACTTCCTGAAGTTTCAGGACTTTTGGATTTGTGCATAATAGGTCTCTAATATTTGCTCCTTTTCCAGCCCAGAATTCCAGCTGCCGGCATTCTCCCTCTTCGTGTAAACCTTGTAAACTAAGAGAGAATAGGCATAAGTACTGTGACATAATGTGTAATAGCATCCCATAATGCAATAAGTATTGATATAAAAGCATGATGCAAAATGTACGTATCAAAGGACAAGCCTGGACGAACTCTTATATAAAGCAAAGCGCTCCCGAGGATACATGGGAATTATTGTCATGCTAGTTTTCGTCATGCTCATATGATTCGCGTTCGTTACTTTGATAATTTGATATGTGGGTGGACCGGTGCTTGGGTGGTCCCCTTCCTTGGACAAGCCTCCAACTTATGATTAACCCCTCTCGCAAGCATCCGCAACTACGAAAGAAGAATTAAGATAAATCTAACCATAGCATGAAACATATGGATCCAAATCATCCCCTTATGAAGCAATGCATAAACTAGGGTTTAAGCTTCTATCACTCTAGCAACCCATGATCTACTTATTACTTCCCAATGCCTTCCCCTAGGCCCAAATAATGGTGAAGTGTCATGTAGTCGATGTTCACATAACACCACTAGAGGAGAGACAACATACATCTCATCAAAATATCGAACGAATACCAAATTCACATGACTACTTATAACAAGATTTCTCCCATGTCCTTAGGAACAAACGTAAATACTCACAAAGCATATCCATGTTCATAATCAGAGGAGTATTAGTTATCATTAAGGATCTGAACATATGATCTTCCACCGAATAAACCAACTAGCATCAACTACAAGGAGTAATCAACACTACTAGCAACCCACAGGTACCAATCTGAGGTTTTGAGACAAAGATCAGATACAAGAGATGAACTAGGGTTTGAGAGGAGATGGCGCTGGTGAAGATGTTGATGGAGATTGACCCCCTCTAGATGAGAGGATCGCTGGTGATGACGATGGCTTCAATTTCCCCCCTCCTAGAAGGGAAGTTTCCCGGCAGAACAGCTCCGCCGGAGCCCTAGATTGGTTCTGCCCAAGTTCCGCCTTGAGACGGCGCCGCTTCATCCCGAAAGCTTCCTTCTGATTTTTTCCAGGTCAAAACACACGATATAGCAGAATATGGGCATTGGGAGCCTGCCAGGTGGCCCACAAGACCGGAGGGCGCGCCCAGGGGGGTAGGGCGCGCCCTCCACCCTTGTGGATGGCAGGTGGCCCCCCTCTGGTGCTCTCTTCACCCAATATTTTTTATATATTCCAAAAATATTCTCCGTGAAGTTTCAAGACTTTTGGAGTTGTGCAGAATAGGTCTCTAATATTTGCTCCTTTTCTTGTCCAGAATTACAACTGCCGGCATTCTCCATCTTCGTGTAAACCTTATAAAATAAGAGAGAATAGGCATAAGTATGGCGATATAACGTGTAATAACAGCCCATAATGCAATAAATATCAATATAAAAGTATGATGCAAATGGACGTATTATAGAGGAAAAAGCTTCAACAAGCGGGAGGACAAGCTGTTATGCAACGCACGGTTGGCCACTAGCCTCGATCCTGTCCATGGCATGGGGTAAAAGGGCCCAACCTTTTGGAGGAACATTTTCATATGGTTCCATGAGCATAAGCATTTTGCACCTACTCCGATATGTTGATCCGCAACCATGAGTGGAAGTTCCTCACCCATCGATGGTACACCATCCAAGAGGCCGTCTCCAAGTATTGTGGGCACTTGAAGCATCTCATCGCACGGTGGCCTAGCGGTGAACAAATCACCGAGCAAGTAATTTGGTCACTAGCCGGATATGCTCTAGTTTTTTTGATCACTAGCCAGATATGATCTTGTTTTGTTGATCACTAGCTGGACATGTATTGTTTTTTGCTCACTAGACGGATATGCATTGTCTCACTTTTGTAGCCTACTCGTGCTTGTGTGGTGTAAAATAAGTTGGAGAAGAAGTCCTTCACTGTCATGCATTGTTGATTGAAGTTGAATGGACAGCCAAAGTGGAACCTTTTCATTGCCAAAACCGTCACCCAAGCCAATGAGGAAGAAACCGGTGACCCTACCAACCCATCCCAAGAACCGCCAAAGAAGGTTAGAAGAAATCTGCGGGGCAAGAAGTGGGAGGAGGAGAGGGCGAAGAGGGAAGGTGCGGCGGCCAAGCTAACGTAGAGGTTCGTGGAGATCTTGGCAAAGAAGGAAGAGGCATGCGTGAGGCGCTCGGACATCAAGGAGGAGCAGAAGGTGGAGAAGTTCAAGTAGTTGATGGATGCGATGGAGAAGAAGATCAAGCTCGAAGAGAGGAGGACCATGATCGAGGAGAGAAAGTCGACGCTCAAGGAGAAGAAGGTCGTGCTCAAGGAAAAGAGGGTGAAGATCGCTGCCAATGCGGAGGACGCCAAGATGTTGACCTTGAATATCGACTCTTTGGATGCTGACGCTAGAATTAGCATGCAATCCATCCGCTACTAGACGCTGGAGCGGCAGAAAGATCAGTTGGCCGCGGTGCAAGATGAGGACGCAGCAGAGGCGGAGGCGGACGTGGAGGCTGCCTACATGGAGGCGACGACACCTCCTTGATCGGGAAGCATCTTGCTAGGATGGCCGTTCCGGCAGGGCAGAAATGCACGGACTGCCGGACTGATGTTACTTTGGATTCGGACATGTAAAAACTAAGCATATTTGCCTCCTTTTGGTTGTGATCGGGGATGAGATCCGACGCGGGTGTGATCCGGTGCGTTGTGTGGATCAGCGTGGATTTGAATTTGAATTTGTTGGCGGACAGAATGCGGCTACGGTTGGATGGCATCTTCCCGCATTCGTGTCCGCGGACTAGTCCCCCCCCCCCCCGGTTCACGGACGGATGTGGGAGGGTTTTTGTGGGTTGCCATTGGAGATGCTCTAACTTGCTCTTTGAAATAGGTATTGGCTATTCCTAGATACGTAGGGATGACAATGTGTACCCATTACCCACGTACCCGGTGGGTAAAAACCAACGATATGGGACAAAAAGTCATCATGGTATATAAATAGGAAATCTCAAGCCCACCGGGTAGAGTGGGTACGGGTATGGGATTTTATGGTTCATAACCTCATACTCATATATCTGTATAGAATCTAACAAGTACACACAAATTACCTCTACACTTTGTCGTGAGTTTGTGAACTTAAAATGTATGATTATGTGCTACTGTTTATGATAATGTGTGGTTGTTTTGATGTGTTGTTGTTTACGAGAATGTGTTGTTGTTTATAGAAGGCGTCGTTTATGATGTGTTGTTGTTTATAAGTATGTGTTGTTGTTATGATGCATTGTTATTTATACATTATGATCATATGTTGTTGTTCATGATTATGTGCTCCTCAAATTGATGCTATGCAAACATATGTATTTTTACCCGCGGGTCCCGTTTACCCTGTCCGGTGATAGGTATGGCAAAAAAATGTACCCGTTGGTGGATATGAGTGTGGTGATGGGTAGGCTCAAAGGGAACATGCAAGGGTATGGCGTGGATCCACCTGCACCCGGTGGATGCCATTCCTATGTAGTTTTTTCTCAATAAAAGGTAATATATTAGTAACAAGATGATACTAATTATACCTGGTTTCTGCAATGACACAACATCAAAGCTGGTTGGGCCATTTCTCTAAAGAAGACCTCGTTAAGACAATGAAAATGCACGCAACCAAAAAAATTGAAATAAAAAGAGAAGGAGAAACAAAGAAAGCTGACACAACCAATGACTTGCAATAGACCAGCAAGGATGCTATCTAGCATCCTTGGCAACACATGACCTACTAGAAAGGTTCTCCAAAATAACGCCTTCAAGAAGCTAATGACGCTCAAGTGTTGCCACCGTGGGATTCAACTATTGTAGGGCAGATCTTGGCTTTTCAGGCTGGATAGCACATCAGAGTAGACTCCAAAGCAATGCCTTGAACAAGGACATGAGGTGTGAAACACTACCATTGCCAGGTACAATGATTGAATGTCTAACCTAGATTTTTCACCCAAAGCTAAGACCTAGATCTTGAAGAGCACCAGCAAGCTAAAGACACCGTCTGTTGCCAACATCTGAAGAAGATGAAGCTATGAAAAGGCACCCACTCATGAAAAATTGAAAAACGAGTCGTTCCATTCCAATTCATGCCCGAAGGTAGCCGCTCGCGTGCACATCCTTGGCGTGGATATCACCACACCATCAAATCTATGTATGCATGCACATAACCATCACAATAACACAGAGAGCCGAACATCGATGGGATCCATCTCACTCGCATGTGCTTCGAAAATCCTATGATAAAGGTCAAGGAGGACAATGACACCGAGATGTGGCGACAACTCCGTAGCTGCCGCAAGCCATAGAGGCAACTACTCCCATCCAACCGATGTACGTCTTCGCGCTGCAGTCGCTAGCTGAGCGTTGAAGGCCTATATCACCACCCGCGACTAACTGCATCCTATGGACCTCGAGCCGCCACGCCCCAATATTCAAGCTCCATCAATTATGGCACGCTGCCCGGGCCCCTGTGCTATGTTAATGAAAAGTTCCTCACACGAGAACGCAACCCCTCTGCTTTCACTGACCGAGCGGGCCTTGCCCACTAGTGTCCTTCAGCGGCGGCGGAGAAGGAGAGAAAAGGAGGTTGTGGGGATGACAACAACTAGGATTTTGCCTGATCCGCCCCTGTGGGTGACGTGAGTGCTCAACCACTTCTTTTTGTATTGACTAGTTTGAGAAGAGATTTTTTAGTACTGTAACAATGTAACAAAAGATAATTTTCTACTACGTACCACCAGTTTCGGATAGTGGGTAACCCATATGGAAAATTGAAAAAAATAGTTTTAACCCTATCTTGTTTTATTTACAAGAAATTGTGGAAAATTCCTTTTCTTTCCGCTTAGAGCATCTATAACTAAAATTTTGCTCAAGACCTAAAATGTAAGTTTGGGATTTTTGGCCCAAAAAACGACTAATGCGTGTGGACAAAATTGTTTATCCAGTACCAATATTCGAGTCTCTCTTACTACACCACCAAAAGTACCAACAAAGTGCTGCAACCCAACCACCCCACCGTTTTCACCGCTACCGCACCAGCCCACTCTACGTTAGCACTTGCCGATCACCGACCCCGTGACGGCCGATGAGTTTGCGACACTATCGCCCGGTCCCGTTGAGCTCCTCCCCCCCTGACAATCGATTTCGGTCGTCCATCGCCGGATCAGCGACCCCCCCCCCCCAACACACACACATTCTAGGCAACACACAAATTGTGGATGACGACATGGATATACTTTTATTGAATTATAACTAATATCACATGAAGGATTTTTTGGTTCTTATGATAGTAATAGAAAAATCATAGGAAGTGAAATGGCATGTATCTCACTCCGCAAAAAAAGAAAAAGAAAAAAGACATGTATCTCAATTTTATAGGGAAACGGATTTCATTTGATGCATACGTAAGAATTTTCCATCGAGTATAGCCTAATGTGTTTTCATTTGAAATGTAAAGAATTGGTTCCTACTCACATAGAAATAGAAATTTATTCCTACAAACCAAAGGTTGCCATAGAAAATCTTCCATATAGAATTCCTACTAAATTCCTATAAACAAAGGAGGCCGAAAATAGATTGGATAGAGGGGGAAAATTTGTTTAAAGAGCTCATGAATATTAAGGGTGCTTAGACCTTTCAAATATGACACCACGTGGGAAACGCACCCGAAGCTAAAAAATGTGTTGAGGTGGCATGGAAGAACAATCCGGAAGCAGTCTCGGTTACGGAAGTGCAAGACAAGCTTCATGAGCTATCGGGTGACCTATCTAGCTGGGACCGGCTGACATTCGGTTATGTGCAAAGGGAAATTAAATGCCAAAAGTACGAGTTGGAAAGTCTAAGGGGCCTACCTAGTCGATCTGGTCCGTCACATCAAGAGGTAAAGATTGTTCAGCAGTTGGTGGAGTTATAACACCACGAAGAAATATTATGGAAGCGACGTTCTCATGTAGAATGGTTGATTTGTGGTAAACTGGTGATACGAATACCTGCTACTTCCACTTTAGAGCCACTATAAGGAGAAGGAAGAACCTCATAAAATCTTTGTTGAATGCTAAGGCGATCAGCAACATAAACAATCTTGAGGATATGGCAACAATGTTCTGTAAGGACCTCAGCTATGAATGCATATCTTAACACCACATGCTCCGCTGGTGTGCTAAAAACAACTCTATTTCAAATGTTTCTTATGAAGGCTCCAGGCCTGGATGGTTACCCAACGCACTTCTTCAAGAAACACTGGGATATTTTTTAGAAAAGAAGGATGACGCCCGGCCTGTGCATCTGGACATTGCATGCAACCATTTTATTAATTATTCATAAGACCTTACAAAGTATTACATCGGTAAGTCTGAAGCCACCATCTTGGCAGCTCCTGCATATGTCGCTACTCCTATGCACTTGATGAAGGGGTGCCGATTGTCCGAACAGAATACCAATCAGACCTCACCCAAAGCTTAACATCTAAAGCCGGAGGCCCAACCAAGCCTCATATCATGTCTGGGACACACATCGGTCCGACGCACTCTCAGAGGTCACCGCCGCCATCTTCCACCTATCCATTTTTAGAGAAGGTACTGACGCATCGACCTTACCAAACCTACTGTCGACGCCCCCATGGTGCCAGACAATGCCTCCTCCCCACACGCGTCCATCATCACACATCCGTCGCCGAGACCCTGCCGCGCCATGCCGCCGAGACTCCGTGTCGTCGATGCGTCACATGGAACGCCGCTCCATCGATGGAATCGTCCACTGGTCCCTCAAGCCAATGCACACCTCCAAGAATGACGCCCCCGAGGAGATAACAACACAAGGGCACCGTCATCATCCTATCAACTAGTCTTGGTTTCCCCCTGGAGGCAACAGAAGGAGTTGGGAGCTTCACCTCAATAATGCCTTCAATAAGGAAATGACACCGTGGCGTCGCCATCACCTCAATGTTTCATGGCTTTGTTTATTTTCATAAAATGCAAGAACTCATAAGTGAACGATGCTATCAATAATAAGCCTCCCTGGGACAAAGGTAGACTGCTCTGCAGAAATAATTTCTAGAAGGATCTCTTTCAGCCAGATAGCAATGTCTTTAGAAGCAATCTTATATAAAACATTGCACAGGCTGATTGGACAGAACTGGGTTAGTGAAGCGGGGTTCTTTACCTTTGGCATCAAAACCAAGTAAGTATTGTTGATGCACTCCGCACTCTTCTCGCCTTCCACAATTCTCAGTACCGCTTTCATTACATCATCTCTACACATATCCCAATGTTTCTCAATGTCCATATTGAAACTCTAAGTGCGAAATATTTGGATATGTCCTCTGATATTGATTCTTCCAAGATGGGTGCTTTTAAGTACCTAAAAGACAGTTTATGGGCTAAGGTGAAAGGTTGGATTGAGAAAACAATCTCTGTAGCAGGCAAAGAAAGTCTTATCAAATCAGTTGCACAAGTTGTCTCGGTTTTGTCAATGTCACGTTTTAAATTTCCAAGAGGTTTATGTGAAAGTTGAATAAGATCATTCGCCAGTTCTTTGGGGGCAGCAAAGAGGGGTAACGAAAACCAACATTCGGTTTCTTGGAGAGTTATGACTCAACTGAAGAAGTGTGGTGGATTGGGATTCAGGGACATCGAGCTCTTCAACATAGCTTTATTGGCCCGACAGTCGTGGCACCTGCTCATAGTGCTTGACTCTCTTTGTGCATAGTTGCTTAAATCTGTCTACTACCCAGACAATGATATTCTGACTGCCTAGTTGGAACCTCACATGTCTTAGAGCATCTCTAGCCGTGCCCCTCAGGCCCCCCAGGCCACTTTTTCGGCGCCGGCGCCAAAAAAATGCCCCAGTCACGCCCCCAGGACATCGAAAAGCGCCGGTTCGGCCCGTTTTTGGGCCCAGCGGTAGCAGGCCGAACCCGACGCACTGGGGTTGACCGGGGGCTCCGGCGCAAGGGAAAAGCAAGGCTGGCCCACACTGTCAGGTGAAAAGTCAAGTTTTTCTTTCCTGACTCGCCTCCCACCGCCCGCACCCTCGGCCGCCACTAGTTGTATCCCGGCGCCGCCCGCCGCCCTTCACCGCTAGATAGCTAACCCCCACTGGAAAAATAGCAGAGGTTCGCCGAGGCAGCCCCTCCACCAGCAGCTGGGCGTTTCCGGCCACCCTTTCCGGCAGCGGAGGGGCGGTTTAGTGGCGGGTACACGCCCGCCGGGCGCAAGGTGTTCAGTGATTTGCCTGCCTCGATGAGATGGACTCGGATGACGAGGAAGCGCTCGCCGCTGCTGGAGGAGGAAGCCGAGGCCGACGTCCAAGAAGAAGAGCATCTCATGGTGCTCGCCGCCCTCGCCCAACTGCCGGCGAGCAATAAAAAGCCGCGGCGAGGTGGCTCGGCGCTGGGGCGGGTGAAAGCAAAGAACCGACATCGTCTCAAAGGCTACTGCATGCTCTACTCCGACTACTTCGCCCACGCTCCACTACACGGCGACAAAACATTTCGGCGCCGTTATCGGATGAGCCGAAAGCTTTTCCTCAGGATTGTGAATTCCATTCAGGAGTTCGATAGCTACTTGAACTGCGAGAAGGATTGCATCGGCAAACTTGGATTCACCTCAATCCATAAGTGCACGACAGCGATGAGGATGCTTGCATACGGAGCTCCCGGTGATTCGTTGGACGACTATGGGCGCATGGCCGAGTCCACCACCATTGAGTGTTTCTACAAGTTCTGTCGGGCAGTCGTGGCAGTGTTTGGACCACAATACTTGCGAACACCCAATGCGGAAGACACTGCTCAGATCCTAGCACAGAATGCAGCAAGTGGATTTCCTAAGATGCTTGGAAGCATCGATTGCATGCATTGGAAATGGAAGAACTGCCCATTTGCTTGGCAGGGGATGTACAAAGGCGCCAAAGGCAATTGCAGTGTGGTACTTGAGGCGGTGGCCACACAGGACCTCTAGATTTGGCGCTCCTTTTTTGGTATGCCAGGAACTCACAATGACATCAACGTGCTGCAATTCTCTCCTCCAATGAACTTCGAGGTCAATGGGCGGCACTACAACAAGGGGTACTACCTAGCTGATGGCATCTATCCGAGATGGTCTACATTTGTGAAGACTATCTCAAACGCTGTGCCAGGAGGCAAGAAGTCCCACTTTGCCAAGGTGCAGGAGGCTTGCAGGAAGGATGTCGAGCGGGCTTTTGGTGTGCTCTAATCTCAATTTGCTGTTGTCCGCTACCCTGTTCAGACCTGGTCGAAAGATCAAATGTGGGAGATCATGACTTGCCGTGTCATCTTGCACAACATGATCATCAAGAGCGGGCAGGAAGAGCCAGTGTTTGACACTGAACCATACTACAGGCAGGGTCCTCTAACCAAAGTTGATCACCAACTACCGGCAAACTGGACTGCCCACCTCAGTATGCGTCAGGAGATCCGAGACCCACAAGTGCATCATCAACTGCAGCAGGATCTGGTGGAGCACCTATGGAGGCTCAAGGGCGACGCCGGGCTCGACGTGTGATGAAATATGAGTTTTTATTTGTTGAACTATATAATTTGTATTGAACTATTTGTTGTTGCACTATTTTGTTGAACTATTTGATTTTCTGTGATGAACTATGTGATAAAAAAATATTTATGCTCATAATTGAACGCCGAGCCACGACGAACCACGCCGAATATGGGCCGATTATCGCTCTTATGGGGCCTTTATTCACCGAAAGTGGGCCGAAAACTGGGTCAATCTCGACGCCTGCGGACAACCTGGAGGTGACGACTGGACGCCCAACCGTCCCTAGCGCCGATTGTATCGCTGGCTCGCCTCCAGGGGTGATTTTTATGCCTCCTGGGGGGGGCAACGGCTGGAGATGCTTTTAGGTTTGGACTTTGGAGATCGATCCTACAAGGTAGAGGCGTGCTCTCGCAGGGCATCATAAATCGCATTGGGAATGATGCAGCGTGCCATCTACGATGCTCTCCGCGCTCAAATTGCCGCTCGCTAGGAAGTGGCCGCCTCCGAGGCGCAGCTCCGGGCGACCGCGGAGGAGAGCAACGCCAACTGCGCCTTCTATGCGCCCCCGACGAACTACCGGGAAGCCTGGTACGACGATGACAAAGTCGACGCCACCATTTTCATCGTGGACCTCACGTCGACCGGCGGCGGACAGATCGCAGACTCCTTTAAGGATGAATAGACCACGGGAGGCGGCATGGCCTGGTGTCTATGTGGGGTGGTTCGTCTCCCGTGTTCTGCGTTTTCTCATCGGAGACCATACCTTCACTTCACGGGTTTTATCATCGGTGCTAATGGAGACGACAGATGGAGGAAAGTACGGGCTTGGACGTCGGGCACCGCCGTCGTAGCATGGGTTTAGGGGCGGGGCATTTTTTTCTAAATATTCGAAATGTAATGAAAATCCATCAATGTTTGGATGAAATCCGTCGTGTTTATATGAAATCCGACCGTGTTCACATGAATTTTATTCGGTTTGTTAAAAAATGTTTGAAATGTATATAACTACGATTGAATGGCAACCTCCCGCATCCATATCGGCGGACTGATTTCCTATGTGTGGACGAAGGACGAGACTTGCCTGCTCCCCCAGCGTGCGCCCATCCATGCTCCCGCATACAAAATAAGGTCCGACCTCACCTCCTTAAAATCAAGGGGAAAGATGGTTAGATTAGAAAGGAAAAAAAGAAAAAGCTAACCGTAGGATAAAGTGGGAGCATGGATAGAAGCATAAGGAGGGAGTAGGCAAGCCGGATCCGTGGCTGAATGCGGAAGAAAAATTATGGGTTATGGTTGGAGATGCCTAACAAGTCACGTCGCTATATTTGGCGTCGTTTGTCCTTTTTCCGATCTCAGTTCTCTAGAAGGCCAGGCAAACACAGGTACCACCCCTTTAAACCCGACTCCAGTCGCCATAATTTTCTCCTTCGCCCACATATATCCACGTGCCGGACAAGACTAGGGAGAATCTTCTACCAGCAAAGGACCAGGTGATAGTGACGGCAGGGGGCGGCTGGCGTGGCTGCCGGTTAATTAATGAACTCTCCCCTTGGCTTTGATCCGACATGGTATCCTGTTTTTCCGTTTCTAATTTTGTTCATGTAGATCTGGGTAATGATCCATGAAACTGAAACAACAAAACAGATATAAATGGGACGTCCACAGAGCTTTACTATATATATTTTTCTCAAAAAAGGCAACGCTCCAGCCTCTACGTTATTGCGATGCACGCATCCATAGCAAAGCATTAGTTGTTTGTTGGACGCAAGCAAACAGAATTCCAAATCGAATAGAACTAACAAACAAATAGTATTACAGAGCAAACCTGGTACTCATGCTCGTCATATCAACCATCGTAATAAATCTCAAACAATCACATTATAACGTTTGGAGAACTGGGAACCTGATGCCTCGTCCCTCGTCCCGCCCCTCGCGTCGCCCCTAGGGCGACTCGGGGGAGTCTAGAGTTTTCCCTCGCCGCCTTCCCCACCTCCCCCATCCTCCTCGCCGCCATCGGAGACGACCGCCGGGAAAGCCTGTGCGGGCGCCGGGGAAGGTGGCGGCGGGGTCTTCGGCACTCCTTCTTCGCGGAGGTCATCGGATCCAGGGCGGTGGCACCTGCTGGCGTGGCGTGCGGCGTGCCTGAGGGTTCGGCCATGAGGACGGCGAGCCGCAGGCGTGCCAGATGTCACATCTCTAGTTCTGGTATGACCTAGGCTAGCCCTTCATTTGTGCATCATGTTTAAATTCCATTTGAATTTGAAATGGGGATTTGTGAAACCCTTAGATTTCATTTTTGGAAATGACCCAGATAAAAATTGCTCCAAAAAGGTCCAAGAAAATGTTCATGTTGCTCCCTGAAAATATTGATCAGAAGTAAAATTCAAACAAATATTTTCAGGAGCTCATAAATATTTATTTTGGCCTTCTGGAATTAATCCAGTAATTATTTGCTTGGATATATATATGATATATATATATAATATGTCCAAAAATTATGCCGGTAGTTGAGGAGCTCTGGAATAATACCACTAGCCCCTGCAAAAATTGGCATAAGAAAATAAAATGGTTTAGTATTTTTATTAAACCAAACAAATGTCAGAACAATAGAAAAGAAAAACAAAAATGGAAAAAAAACCTTACCTGCGGCCAACTCTCGTGCTGGCCCAGCACTGTGCGGCCTGGCCGGCCCAGTTGGCCAGCCCAGCCCATCTGCCCCCTCCCCTGTCGTCTTCCTCCTGCCAGGAGGATGCGCGCGTGGCCGCCGCGCGCGAGCACATGCCGACCACCTCCTGCTTCCCTGCTCGCCGCTGGAGGCATCCGAGGGCGACATGCACCTCCCTGAAAACCCCTCGACCCTCTCCTCCTCCCCTCTGGTCGCCCCTCTTCTCCTCTGCTCTCTTCCCCGCTGCTGCCCAAGCACCACCATCGCCACCGACGCTGTTCGACGCGCCCACCGTAGTCCCCTCGCCCCTCCGTCGTGCCCAAAAGCTCCGCCACCTCGTCCGCTACCTCTCCGCCAAGCCGTGCACCGCCGGACGCCCCGTGGAGCCGTCACTGTCGCCTTCTTCCTCCTCGGTCGCCGGAAGCCACACGCGCCGATTTGCCGCCGTCTCCGCCTCCCCGAGCTCGCTGAGACCGTCTCCAACCACGCTGTGAGCTCCGCCATCTTCTCCCCTGCTCCCCGCGCTTGTACGCATCCTCTAGCCGCCTCCTCTACCGGAGTCGAGCCGCTCCGCCGCACGAGCTCGATGCCGGCGTCACTTCGGTGACCTTTTGGTCACCACTGGTGCCTAACGCACTCCCCGCACCCCCACGAGTCCGACGCGCCTAACCGCGGCTCCTGCCATGCTCTGCACCGTTGACTCGTTCGACGCCCGACTCCGGCCGCCGCCGCGAGCTCTGCTCTGGCGAGCTCCGCCGTTCCCGTGGCCTCCCCTGAGCGTGGCTGGATGCGCCCGTGCACGGGCTACCCGCCGGTGGCCTCTGTGTGCTAAACCGTGGCCTCCCGCTCGTTCCGGCGAACTTCCGCCGTGGCTCGAGGTCGTCGCCGGCGAAACTCCGGCGGCTGACGTGGCGCGTGATTAGCTGCTAACCCTGCCACTTAATCCACCCCTAAGCCACTGACTATGGGCCCCAGGGCTCGGTCAAACCCTGGTCAGCTGGGTTTGACTCGGATTTAGCCCCGGTGTCACTGACGTGTGGCCCCCACACGTCAAGTTTGACCTAGTCAGCCCTGCTGACGCCTCTGTGACATCATGCTGACGCAGTTAACATTTCTGGATTTAAAATTACCCAGAAAATTCCAGAAATTAGTATAAACTTCAAAAATTCATAGAAATTCAACCGTAGCTCAGATTTAAATAATTTATATATGAAAAATGATCAGAAAAATTCAATCTATCCATATGCACCATTTTCATGCATGACAAACCAATCTATACATGCTGTACATATGAAAACACATGAATGGCATTTATAAGAGCTTATTTTGGAGTTGCATTTGAAACTTTGGTTCAAATGGACTTCATGCAAATGAATGCTAGTTGCATTAACTCAAACAAACATCACATACTCATGCCATGATCATGCATCATATTGTTGCATATGCTTGCGTTTGATTGTCGACACCGTTCCTTCTCGATGGGTCCTGCTCCGAAGACCGATCCAGAGTACCTGTCAGAGGAGCAGTGCCCCCCTGTTGATCTACCAGGCAAGCAAACCCCCTTGTTCATTTTGATACAATCCTACTCTCTTGCTCCTGATCTGATTTATTGCATTAGGACAACAACAATTCAACTGCTACTTTATGCTGCGGTAGTTGAACCCATTCCTCTGCATGACCTGTCATTGCCACAGTAAATAGTTAAAACCCACTAGCATGTGTAGGAGTTGATTGAGCCATGTTGTGTTCTTGCCATGCCATGCCTGCTATTGCTTAGAGTTGTGTCAGGTCTGGTTCATCGGGAATGAATTGGATTGGTACGATATGCTCTGGTGCTGAGAGTTAAGCGTGTGAACACGATTTGGTAAAGGTAGCGGTGAGAGGCCATGTAGGAGTACATGGTGGGTTGTCTCACTGGAACCGTCCTTAAGAACTGAGTTCTGTGTAAGTTGTCCAATGACTAGTAACTACCACACATTGGGCTCCGGGCGCTCCAAGCTCTCTCGATTTATTAGCCAACTTGATCTCTGTACAGGAGTTGCAAATAGTTCTGGTGTTTGTAGGAGTGTTAGTAGTCTACCAAGTGGAACCCGGCCAGGTGGGCTTACAGACTAGGCATAGTGGCACGGTGTACCAAGTGGCACCCGAATGGTGGGCTTGGGAACCCTGCTCACATCGTTTGGGGCCGTGAGCGACACCCCGGCCGGATCTCCTTGCAGATGGAACCCGAATAGGCGATAAACCTGGATGAGAGACTTGTGTGGTTAGTTAGGTCATGGCCGACACCCTCGCCAGGCTTCCGCTTGATGGTTGCCGAGGTACATGACGTGTACATGGTGATAAGTGGTGAGAGCGTGTATGAAGAAGTACACCCCTGCAGGGTTATCATGATCTATTCGAATAGCCGTGTCCTCGGTTATGGACTTCTTGGATGCTTACGTGGTACATAGACAACTTAAAATGGATACTCTAAAATGCTCGAGACAAGTGTGAGTGCCGTGGACGGCCTTCTCGTAAGAAGACGAGGATGAATCCATAGTAGTGTATTGATGTGGTGTTTAGTGGACTCGTGTGTGCTGCCTTACCTTAAAGAAGTTTCTCGTTGTCGTAGAACAGGATAGCCACTGAGTCAAAGCTGGCTTGCTGCAACTAAACCCCACATTACCTTCTTGATACAAATGCATGTATGATAGGATCTGATGTAAGTCTTGCTGATTACCTTTGTACTCACGTTTGCTTTATTTATGTTTTGCAGGTGAGAAATCTGTCTCACTAGTAGTACCGCTTGGACTTCGACGAGTAGCTTGTTACTTCAGCTACAATCTTGTACCCTTGGGAGGGACTTGTGTATAGTCAGGCCTCTTAGCCTTTTTCTTTTGTAGTTGTCTGTACTCAGACATGTAATGCTTCTGCCTGTTGCTTGTATGCTCTAAATGATGGGTCATGAGACCCCTGTTTGTATTTAATGCTATGTGCTCTTCTGGGCCTTTATCTATATGAGTTGCGTTATGTTGTGATGCCATGTTGTACAGCACATACTTTCATATTATGCGTACGTGTGACGTGTATTGCTATGTGTGGGATCCGACAATCTAGTTGTTTATCCTTGGCAGCCTCTCATATGGGGAAATATAGTCTAGTGCTTCCTTGAGCCATAGTAGTCCGCTACAGCCCGGTTCACCGGAGTCCTGCTAGCCCAGCACTACTGCTCAGGACACTTGACTGGCCGGCATGTGTTTCACTTCGTTCCTGTGTCTGTCCCTTCGGGGAAATGTCACGCGGTGACATCCGGAGTCCTGCCTAGCCTGCTACAGCCCGGGTTCCCCGGAGTCCTGTTAGCCCAGTGCTACAGCCCGGATTCACACGCTGCTGACCGACATGCTCGATGTGAATCAGGTATGCCTGTCCCCATAGGTTAGTGCCGCTTTGGGTTCACGACTAGCCATGTCGGCCCGGGTTCTTTCAGATGGATGCTAGCGACACAATCATATACGTGAGCCAAAAGGCGCAAACGGTCCCGAGCCAAGGTAAGGCGACACCCGTGGAATACCGTGCGTGAGGCCGCAAAGTGATATGAGGTGTTGCCGGCTAGATCGATGTGACTTGGGATCGGGGTCCCGACAGCTTTGGTATCAGAGCCTGACTGCCTGTAGGATTTCCAAGCCAACCTGGTCGAGGTTGAGTCTAGAAATTCTTTAGTTATGTAAGGGAATTGATTGTGGAAGGGAACGTAAGGCTCTTTTTACTCCTTATACCTCATGCCCTTCTGATATGAGTCATCCTATCTTTCCTACGGGGTTAAGGAACTAGGCTTCCTCTTCTGTCTATCAGGATCACGTGTTACTACTCTGTAGTTTCTAAGGTTTGGTTGATCAAAGTCTTATCCCAGTTCAAATACTTCTAGTGTAGTCTGTTTAGTAATATCTCAGAACCTTGAGTGATGATGTTGAGTATGGTGCTACCCCATCATTTGCAGGATGTCTCATTTTGAGCATTTTTCTGCCGTTATGCTGCCAAAATTGTCCTAGGAGTTCAAGAGATAGTATTTTCCTCGTACTATATTCTACATCCTTATGATGATGTTGAACCCATCCTTGTTTTCCTTGGTTTCGTTCTTCAGGATGTTGCCGGTTAACCGAAATTCTGTTGCTCGTAGCCGGAACCACGGAGATGGTAGGGATGAGGATCCTCCCGATCAGTCTTTGTTGGCAAAGTTCATGTTAGAGATGGAGAGGAACAAGCGGGAGTCTAACCGCTTGTTAGCACGTATCGAGGAGAACACCGCACCCCAGTGCAAAGAGTCAGCGACCATCTATGATTTCATTGGTTTGAAACCACCTACCTTCCATCATTCCATTGAACCACTCGATGCAGATGGCTGGCTTCGTAGTCTCACTCTCAAGCTGCGTTCTGCGAACGTAGTTGAAGGTGACAAGGTCACCTATGCTGCATATCACCTGGAAGATACTGCTAGTCTTTCGTGGCAGAACTATGAGGCTATGCTTCCAGCTGGCCAGATAACCACCTGGAGAGATTTCACTAAGGCTTTTCGCGAGCATCACATTCCTCGGGCTCTCATTGACCGCAAGAGAGAAGAGTTCTGTAGTTTCACCCAGAGTAAGATGGCTGTTGATGCTTACAGTAGGGAATTTGAGAACCTTGCCCGCTATGCTACAGAAGAGGTGTCCACAGATGCCAAGAAGCAGGCTAGGTTCCAGAAGGGTCTCAACCCCAAGTTGCGTCGTGATCTCCACCTGCATCACTATGATACATTCCAGGCTCTTGTGAACAAGGCCATTAATGCAGAGACAGCTCAAATCACTTATGAGGAGTCTCGTAAGCACACCCGTGATTTGGGTTCTTCCGGTTCTACTTCGCAGAGGCGCCAGATTTGGGTTCCGAACTCCGCTCTTCCACCCGGTTATTCACCGAGGCCCTCTTATGTGGTGCCTCACCCAGTTCAGTTACATGCTCCATCCAGGCCTACTGGTAGACTGCTTGTCAATGCGGGTCCACGTCCTACTTCAGGGACTTGCTTCACATGCGGAGAGCCAGGACACTATGCACGTGACTGCTCTCAAACCAACTATGCTCCACCCCAGCCTGAGAAGTCTGTTCTTCGTGGTAAGCCATCACCCAAGATGATCAGTGTCAAGTCAGCTCCCACTGAACGTGGATGTGTGCATCACGTCTCAGCTAAAGACGCTCATGATGATCCGGATGTCGTTCTTGGTACACTCCTTGTTAATTGTCATCCAACATCGGTTCTGTTCGACACTAGAGCATCTCACTCCTTCATTTCTGAAAGCTATGCTAACTTGCACAACATTTCATTTTGTGATATGCCCTCTCCACTAGTCATTCAAACTCCTGGATCCAAATGGCAAACTTCTAGTGTAAGCCATGGTAATGAAATCCTTGTTGACAGAGTTGTATTCCTTGCATCACTTATAGCCCTCAAGTCTACAGATATTAACATCATCTTGGGTATGGACTGGATGAAAGCTCATTATGCCAAGATTGATTGTTACATAAGGTCTGTTCAGCTTACACACCCATCTGGCAAGATAGTCACTGTCTCCACTAGAGTTGCAAAGCGTCAACTCTATTCTCTTAATGCCAGTCCTCTTCTAGACCTTGAAGATATCCCGGTAGTCCGTGACTTTCCAGATGTCTTTCCAGAGGAACTGCCAGGTATTCCACCTGACAGAGATGTGGAGTTTGTCATAGATCTTATCCCAGGAACCGCTCCAATCTCTAGGAGACCTTACAAGATGGCACCCTTAGAGCTAGCCGAGCTTAAGAAACAACTTGATGAGTCCTTGCAAAAGGGTTTCATCCGTCCTAGTTCTTCTCCTTGGGCTTGCCCCGTCCTCTTTGTCAAGAAGAAGGATGGTACGGATCGGATGGTTGTAGATTATCGTCCCGTTAATTTGGTCACGATAAAGAACAAGTATCCGCTCCCCAGGATCAACGATCTGTATGATCAGCTCGCTGGATCCTCAGTCTTCTCCAAGATGGATTTGAGATTAGGCTACCACCAAATCAAGATCAGAAACGGGGACATTCCTAAAACGGCTTTTGTCACTCATTATGGTCAGTATGAGTACACCGTCATGTCCTTTGGTCTAACCAATGCTCCAGCTACATTCTTTCGCTTGATGAACTCGATCTTCATGGAGTACTTAGATAAGTTCGTCATGGTTTACCTCGATGATATTCTTATTTACTCGAAGAACGAGGAAGAGCATGCCGAACATCTTAGACTTGTGTTAGAAAAACTCAGAGAACACCGCCTTTATGCCAAGTTCTCCAAGTGCGAATTTTGGTTGCCAGAAGTGACCTATCTCGGCCACGTAATCTCTGGTAAGGGCATTGCTGTCAATCCCGAGGGAGTTCAAGCCATTCTTGATTGGACTCCACCTGAAACGTTTAAGCAAGTTAGGAGTTTCCTTGGCCTAGCCAGTTATTGTCGCCGCTTCGTTGAGAACTTCTCCAAAGTGGCCAAACCTCTCACGGAACTTCTCAAGAAAGATAAAAAGTTTGAGTGGTCCCCACAGTGTGAGCATAGTTTTCAGGAACTAAAAAGACGCCTGACTTCTGCTCCCATACTTGTGCCACCGGATTTCACTAAGGACTTTGTTATCTACTGCGACGCCTCATGATAGGGACTAGGTTGCATTCTTATGCAGGATCGCCATGTGATTGCCTATGCATCTCGACAGTTGCATCCACATGAGGAGAATTATCCTACACATGATCTAGAGCTTGCAGCCGTAGTCTATGCACTTAAGACATGGCGACATTACCTTCTCGGTAAACATTGCGAGATTTACACCGACCACCAGAGTCTCAAGTATATCTTCACCCAACCAGATTTGAACCTTAGGCAAAGACATTGGTTGGAGTTGATCTCAGATTACGACTTAGGGGTTACCTACACCCCAGGCAAGGGGAATGTCATGGCTGATGCGCTAAGCCGTAAGTCCTATTGCAACAATCTTATGTTGCAGCAGGGCCAACCACTTCTCCATGAGGAATTCTGTAAGCTTAATCTTCACATTGCTCCTCACGGATTCCTTTCTACCTTTGTGGCGAAACCTACTCTTGTGGATCAGATCATCTCCGCTCAGAAGCAGGATATGGGAATTTCCCGGATCAAGAGAAACATTGACAAGGGAGTTGGTGGCAGTTTCTCTATAGATGATCGTGGTGTTGTTTTCTTTGAGAATAGCTTGGTGGTTCCCAAGAATCAACATATGCGACAACTGATTCTTAAGGAGGCGCATGAATCTCCTCTCACGATTCATCCCGATAATATTAAGATGTATCAGGACCTATGCCAGAGGTTCTGGTGGAGTAGGATGAAGAGAGAAATTGCTCAGTTTATTGCTAACTGCGATGTTTGTCGTCGCGTTAAGGCAGAGCATCAAAGACCTGCTGGCACCCTTCAGCCTTTAGCTATTCCTGAATGGAAATGGGATAAAGTTGGTATGGACTTCATCACCGGCTTTCCCAGGACCAAGAGAGGGAATAATGCTATCTTCGTAGTCATTGATCGTCTTTCCAAAGTGGCTCACTTCCTACCTGTTCGAGAGAGTATCACTGCTAGTCAGCTCGCTGACTTATATATTTCTCGAATAGTGTCACTTCATGGTGTTCCACTAGAGATCAATTCAGACCGTGGTAGTCTTTTCACCTCTCATTTCTGGGAGAGTTTCCAAACTGCCATGGGCACCCATCTTTCCTTCAGTACCGCTTTCCACCCTCAATCAAGTGGTCAGGTGGAAAGGGTCAATCAAATCCTCGAAGACATGCTTAGAGCGTGCGTTATCTCATTCGGTATGGATTGGGAGAAGTGCCTTCCTTTCGCCGAGTTTGCTTATAACAATAGCTACCAATCCAGTCTCAAGAAAGCTCCTTTTGAGATTCTATATGGACGAAGATGTCGAACACCTTTGAACTGGTCAGAAACCGGTGAAAGACAATTCTTTGGACCGGATATGATCCAGGAGGCAGAAGAGCAAGTTTGCATCATTCGTGAGAATTTGAAAACAGCCCAATCTCGTCAAAAGAGCCATTATGACCGTCGTCATAAGGAAGTGGCTTATGAATTTGATGACAAGGCTTACCTTCGGGTTACCCCTTTGAAGGGTACCCATCGCTTCGGTATCAAGGGCAAGTTGGCTCCTTGTTACATTGGTCCTTTTCGCATTCTCGCTAAACGAGGAGAGGTTGCCTACCAGTTGGAACTACCCCCACATCTTTCTCAAGTTCATGATGTCTTCCACGTCTCTCAACTCAGGCGTTGCTTCTCGGATCCCATCCGCGGAGTGGACCACGAAACGCTTGATCTCCAAGATAACCTCACTTATCGAGAGTACCCTGTTTGCATCCTTGATCAAGCAGAGCATGTCACCCGACGTCATAACATCAAGTTTCTCAAGGTTCAGTGGTCTCATCATTCCGAGAGAGAAGCTACTTGGGAGCGTGAAGATCGTCTTCGACTTGAGTACCCCACTTTCTTTCCGCCGACTCCTGAATCTCGGGACGAGATTCTTCCGAGTGGGGGCGAGTTGTCACATCCCTAGTTCTGGTATGACCTAGGCTAGCCCCTCATTTGTGCATCATGTTTAAATTCCATTTGAATTTGAAATGGGGATTTGTGAAACCCTCAGATTTCATTTTTGGAAATGACCCAGATAAAAATTGCTCCAAAAAGGTCCAAGAAAATGTTCATGTTGCTCTCTGAAAATATTGGTCAGAATTAAAATTCAAACAAATATTTTCAGGAGCTCATAAATATTTATTTTGGCCTTCTGGAATTAATCCAGTAATTATTTGCATGGATATATATATATGATATATATATATAATATGTCCAAAAATTATGCCAGTAGTTGAGGAGCTCTGGAATAATACCACTAGCCCCTGCAAAAATTGGCATAAGAAAATAAATGGTTTAGTATTTTTATTAAACCAAACAAATGTCAGAAAAATAGAAAAGAAAAACAAAAATGAAAAAAAAACCTTACCTGCGGCCAACTCCCGTGCTAGCCCAGCACTGTGCGGCCTGGCCGGCCCAGTTGGCCAGCCCAGCCCATCTGCCCCCCTCCCATGTCGTCTTCCTCCCGCTAGGAGGACGCGCATGTGGCCGCCGCGCGCGAGCACACGCCGACCACCTCCTGCTTCCCTGCTCGCCGCTGGAGGCATCCGAGGGCGACACACACCCCCCTGAAAACCCCTCGACCCTCTCCTCCTCCCCTCTGGTCGCCCCTCTCCTCCTCTGCTCTCTTCCCCGCTGCTGCCCGAGCGCCACCATCGCCATCGACGCCGTTCGACGCGCCCACCGTAGTCCCCTCGCCCCTCCGTCGTGCCCAAAAGCTCTGCCACCTCGTCCGCTACCTCTCCGCCAAGCCGTGCATCGCCGGATGCCCCGTGGAGCCGTCGTTGTCGCCTAATTCCTCCTCGGTCGCCGGAAGCCACACGCGTCGATTTGCCGCCGTCTCCGCCTCACCGAGCTTTCTGAGACCGTCTCCGACCCCGCTGTGAGCTCCGCCATCTTCTCCCCTGCTCCCCGCGCTTGTACGCATCCTCTAGCCGCCTCCTCTACCGGAGCCGAGCCGCTCCGCCGCACGAGCTCGACGCCGGCGTCACTCCGATGACCTTTTGGTCACCACTGGTGCCTAACGCACTCCCCGCACCCCCACGAGTCCGACGCGCCTAACCGCGGCTCCTGCCATGCTCTGCACCGTCGACTCGTTCGACGCCCAACTCCGGCCACCGCCGCGAGCTCTGCTCCGGTGAGCTCCGCCGTTCCAGCGGCCTCCCCTGAGCGCGGCTGGATGCGTCGTGCACGGGCTACCCGCCGGTGGCCTCCGTGTGCCAAACCGCGGCCTCCCGCTCGTTCCGGCAAACTTCCTTCGTGGCTCGAGGTCGTCGCCAGCGAAACTCTGGCGGCTGACGTGGCGCATGATTAGCTGCTAACCCTGCCACTTAATCCACCCCCTAAGCCACTGACTATGGGCCCAGGGCTCGGTCAAACCCTGGTCAGCTGGGTTTGACTCAGGTTTAGCCCCGGTGTCACTGACGTGTGGTCCCCACACGTTAGGTTTGACCTAGTCAGCCCTGCTGACGCCTCTGTGACGTCATGCTGGCGCAGTTAACATTTCTGGATTTAAAATAACCCAGAAAATTCCAGAAATTAGTATAAAGTTCAAAAATTCATAGAAATTCAACCGTAGCTCAGATTTAAATAATTTATATATGAAAAATGATCAGAAAAATTCAATCTATCCATCTGTACCATTTTCATGCATGACAAACCAATCTATACATGCTGTACACATGAAAACACATGAATGGCATTTATAAGAGCTTATTTTGGAGTTGCATTTGAAACTTTGGTTCAAATGGACTTCATGCAAATGAATGCTAGTTGCATTAACTCAAACAAACATCACATACTCATGCCATGATCATGCATCATATTGTTGCATATGCTTGCGTTTGATTGTCGACACCGTTCCTTCTCGATAGGTCCTACTCCGGAGACCGATCCAGAGTACCTGTCAGAGGAGCAGTGCCCCCCTGTTGATCTACCAGGCAAGCAAACCCCCTTGTTCATTCCGATACAATCCTACTCTCTCGCTCCTGCTCTCATTTATTGCATTAGGACAACAACGATTCAACTGCTACTTTATGCTGCGGTAGTTGAACCCATTCCTCTGCATGACCTGTCATTGCCATATTAAATAGTTAAAACCCACTAGCATGTGTAGGAGTTGATTGAGCCATGTTGTGTTCTTGCCATGCCATGCCTGCTATTGCTTAGAGTTGTGTCAGGTCTGGTTCATCGGGAATGAATTGGATTGGTACGATATGCTCTGGTGCTGAGAGTTAAGCGTGTGAACACGATTTGGTAAAGGTAGCGGTGAGAGGCCATGTAGGAGTACATGGTGGGTTGTCTCACTGGAACCGTCCTTAAGAATTGAGTTCTGTGTAAGTTGTCCAATGACTAGTAACTACCACACATTGGGCTCCGGGCGCTCCAAGCTCTCTCGATTTATTAGCCAACTTGATCTCTGTCCAGGAGTTGCAAATAGTTCTGGTGTTTGTAGGAGTGTTAGTAGTCTACCAAGTGGCACCCGGCCAGGTGGGCTTACAGACTAGGCACAGTGGCACGGTGTACCAAGTGGCACCCGGATGGTGGGCTTGGGAACCCTGCTCACATCGTTTGGGGCCGTGAGCGCCACCCCAGCCGGATCTCCTTGCGGATGGAACCCGAATAGGTGATAAACCTGGATGAGAGACTTGTGTGGTTAGTCAGGTCGTGGCCGACACCCTCGCCAGGCTTCCGCTTGAAGGTTGCCGAGGTACATGGCGTGTACATGGTGATAAGTGGTGAGAGCGTGTGTGAAGAAGTACACCCCTACAGGGTTATCCTGATCTTTCAAACAGTCGTGCCGTCGGTTATGGACTTCTTGGATGATTACGTGGTACATAGACAACTTAAAGTGGATACTCTAAAATGCTCGAGACAAGTGTGAGTGCCGTGGACAGCCTTCTCGTAAGAAGACGAGGATGAATCCATAGTAGTGTATTGATGTGGTGTTTAGTGGACTCGTGTGCGCTGCCTCACCTCAAAGAAGTTTCTCGTTGTCGTAGAACATGATAGCCACTGAGTCAAAGCTGGCTTGCTGCAACTAAACCCCACGTTACCTTCTTGATACAAATGCATGTATGATAGGATCTGATGTAAGTCTTGCTGAGTACCTTTGTACTCACGCTTGCTTTATTTATGTTTTGTAGGTGAGACATCTGTCTCACTAGTAGTACCGCTTGGACTTCGACGAGTAGCTTGTTACCTCAGCTACAATCTTGTACCCTTGGGAGGGACTTGTAGATAGTCAGGCCTCTTAGCCTTTTTCTTTTGTAGTTGTCTGTACTCAGACATGTAATGCTTCTGCCTGTTGCTTGTATGCTCTGAATGATGGGTCATGAGACCCCTATTTGTATTTAATGCTATGTGGCTCTTCTGGGCGTTTATCTATATGAGTTGCGTTATGTTGTGATGCCATGTTGTACATCACATACTTGCATGTTATGCGTACGTGTGACGTGTATTGCTATGTGTGGGATCCGACAATTTAGTTGTTTATCCTTGGCAGCCTCTCATATGGGGAAATGTAGTATAGTGCTTCCTTGAGCCATAGTAGTCCGCTACAGCCCGGTTCACCGGAGTCCTGCTAGCCCAGCACTACTGCTCAGGACACTTGACTGGCCGGCATGTGTTTCACTTCGTTCCTGTGTCTGTCCCTTCGGAGAAATGTCACGCGGTGACATCCGGAGTCCTACCTAGCCTGCTACAGCCCGGGTTCCCCGGAGTCCTGTTAGCCCAGTGCTACAGCCCAGATTCACACGCTACTGACCGACATGCTCGATGTGAATCAGGTATGCCTGTCCCCATAGGTTAGTGCCTCTTTGGGTTCACGACTAGCCATGTCGGCCCGGGTTCTCTGTCATATGGATGCTAGCGACACAATCATATACGTGAGCCAAAAGGCGCAAACGGTCCCGGGCCAGGGTAAGGTGACACCCGTGGAATACCGTGTGTGAGGCCGCAAAGTGATATGAGGTGTTACCGGCTAGATCGATGTGACTTGGGATCGGGGTCCCGACACCAGATCTGAAGGTATTTCCCTCCTTCCTTCCATGCATCACTTCCCAGTCCCCGGTTCAGTTTGGATCTTGCCGGATCCACCTCCGGTGTGTTCTGGTGGAGCAGATCGGTGTCCGAGGGAAACCTTGGCCGCCTTGGCTGGCCGGCAGCGGCGACGCCGCCTTTTGACGCCACTTTCCTCCTTGGGGGCGCTACTGAGGGCACCATCTCTCCACTTCGCCCCATGTCTGGGTGAAAGCCCAAGATCCGATGCGGATCAGGCGTCGGCGGCGCCCCGTGCACCGTAACCTTCTTGGAGGTGGCGTCAAGGACATTGGGATCAGATGGAAGGGTTTGCAGGTGAGGGGTGGGGGTGTGCTGCCTCCCTTTCGGTGGAGCGGTGTTTCTTTCTACATATTCTTGGCGACAGCTCTTGGCGGCATGGAGCAGCGGAGGCTTGGCGTCAGATGTGTGGTGACGAACACGCGCAGGAGGTCGACGTTGTCTGGCGTCGTGGTGGCGTCGGCGGTGGCGAGACCGGGCAAGGCCGATGCAACAGTACAGCTCTGAATATGGATATGTGGCAGGTGGTTGTGGCGGCCCCATATCCGGCAGGCATCCTGGTTGAGGAGCACGCCGGATTGGTGGGTGCCCATACCCGGCAGGCGTCCTGGTTGGGACCTCAGGTCTTAGATGTTAGGTTTGGCTGCGAGGTATGTTTGGTATTAGGCCCAAACCATCAGCGCTCCTTTATCAATTAGATAGGAGTAGCGACAGAGGTTGCTGAGATGGTGGCTTTGGTTTTACTGTTGTATGACTTTGTAAGGTCTTATGTTAATAATTAATAAATTGGCCGTATGCATCGTCCAGATGCAGAGGCCGGGGCTATTTCTCCTTTTCTAAAAAATGAGTTGGAATACACTGATCCACTGTCCTCTTATAAAGGACATAAGTTTCCTTTTTTTTATTATAGATATAAATTGGAACTCTAGACAAAGCAATGAGTGCAAGTAGACGAATAAACTTGCTAGTTCAGAAAATTAGTAATTTGAACTAAAACCACGACGCTTAATATGGATTGGAGGGAGTATAAGGGCATCTCCAACATCCACCCGTAAACCTCTCGCAACCGTCCGGATCAAGTTGTTCGGACCGCGGAAGCCATCCAACGCCGACCTATATCGGTCCACGGAGCGGTCCGGATGCGATTTCTCCCATAAACTGGAGACAAACGTGGAGGAGGTTTGCGGGAGTCCGGACACGCGAAACGTCGCTCTTCGTCCGGATCATTTTTTGTAGCACCCTGCACTGTTTCCGCGCTAAAATCCCCCACCGTCCTCTTCCATTCCCCGTCGCTCTCCGCCCAATTCCCGCTCTTTTCTCCCACCCTCTCCTTCCCTCCACCGCCGACGCACGGAACCATCGGAGAACCTATTGAAGATGGAGACGGCGGAGGTGCTGGAGGTTCCGAGCATCATGCTCGCCCGGAAGATCAGCTCGGAGACGCGGCAAAATAGTCGTGTCAAAGCGAAGGCCGCAAAGGAGGAGAAGATGAGGAAGTGTCTGGCCGACAGTGGGCCTGGTGGTGGCGATGGGCGTGGCGGACAGGGCGATCGACGAGGCCGTGGCGGACACCGCCAGACGGGCACGCCCACAATACAAACAACGACGTGGCCAGAGCCTTACAAGCCTCCGTACTACTACACCGCCAAGCAGCTCGCAAACCCCGTTGGTACGGTTCCTTACATCGTCGATGTTAACTTGGCTCCGCTCTTCTGTGAGTATTCTTTATCGTCGCTCCTCCGGGCGAGGACGGCGTGCGGAGAGCAGATGGGTGCCCGCACGATGTTTGCTGCAATGCCGAGAACAAGGGAGCCGACGTACGACGCGAACAGTGAGGTGCTCGATATAATCCATGACGAAGGAGACGGAGGAGGGGGGCTATGAGGACAGGTAGGTGTGATACGTCTCCAACGTATCTATAATTTTTGATTGTTTCATGCTGTTATATTATCAATCTTGGATTTTTTTGTAATCATTTTATAGTCATTTTATATCATTTTTGTACTAACGTATTGACATAGTGCCAAGTGCCAGTTGCTATTTTTTGCATGTTTTTTACATCGCAGATAATCAATACCAAACGGGGTCCAAATGCAACGAAACTTCATGGAGATTTTTTATGGACCAGGAGACACCTAATGGGACAAGGCAACGCCCGTGGGTGCTCCGAGGGGAGCACAACCCACCAGGGCGCGCCAGGAGGCCCAGGCGCGCCCTGGTGGGTTGTGCCCACCTCGGGTGCCCCCGGACCGCTTCTTTGCTCTATAAATACCCCAATATTACAGAAATCCCGGGGGAGTCGACGAAAATCAATTCCATCCGTCCTAGAGTCCAAAACCACCAGATCCAATATAGACACCATCACAGAGGGGTTCACCACTTCCATTGGTGCCTCTACGATGATGCGTTAGTAGTTCTTTATAGACCCTTGGGTCCGTAGTTAGTAGCTAGATGGCTTCCTCTCTCTCGTTTGATTCTCAATACAATGGTCTCTCGGAGATCCATATGATGTAACTCTTTCTGCGGTGTGTTTGTTGGGATCGAATGAACTTTGAGTTTATGATCAAATCTATCATTTTATATCCATGAAAGTTACTTGAGTTTCTTTGTTATATGCAAGATTTCTTATAGCCTCGTATTTCTTCTCCGATATTTGGGATTGTTTTGGCCAACTTGGTCTATTTATCTTACAATGGGAAGAGGTGCTTTGTAGTGGGTTTGATCTTACGGTGCTTGATCCCAGTGACAGAAAGGGAACTGACACGTATGCATCGTTGCTACTAAGGATAAAACGATGGGGTCTAACTCTACATAGATAGATCTTGTCTATATCATGTCATCGTTCTTATTGCATTACTCCGTTTCTCCATGAACTTAATACACTAGATGCATGCTGGATAGCGGTCGATGCGTGGAGTAATAGTAGTAGACGTAGGAAGGAGTCGGTCTACTAATCTTGGACGTGATGCATATATAATGATCATTGCCTTGATATCACCATGATTATTTGAAGTTCTATCAATTGCCCAACAATAATTTGTTTACCCACAGTTTGCTATTTTTCTCAAGAGAAGCCACTAGTGAAATCTATGGCTCCTGATCTCTTTCTCATATTATTTGCTTTCGCGATCTATTTTATTTGCCTTTTATTCTCAGATCTACTAACCCAAAAATACAAAAATACCTTGCTGCAATTTATTTTATTTGGCGTTCGATCTATCAATATTTACAACTTTCTCACATCTGTTCGCCAATTTCTGGCGCCGTTACCCGAAAGGGATTGACAACCCCTTTTACACGTTAGGTTGCGAGTATTTTGTTATTTGTGTGCAGATGTTGTTTGCGTTGTGTTGCTTGGTTCTCCTACTGGTTCGATAAACTTGGTTTCATATATGAGGAAAATACCTACCGCCGCTGTGCTGCATCATCCCTTCCTCTTTGGGGAAATACCGTCGTAGCTTCAAGCGACATCAAAAGGAATTTCTGGCGTCATTGCCGGGGAGAATCTTCAACATATACTAGGTTCCTAATCACAAATCTCATCTCCTCGCAATTTACATTATTTGCCATTTGCCTCTCGTTTTCCTCTCCCCCACTTCACAAAAAATTGCCATTTTATTCGCCCCTCTTTTTCGTTCGCCGTTTTCTTACCGGATCTGTTTTTGAGTGCAATCTTGTTGCGTAGTCATCATGACTCAAGAGAACACCAAATTGTGTGATTTCTCAAATACCAAAAACAATGATTTTATTGGCACTCCGCTTGCTCCTCCGCCACTAGTGCGGAGTCTTGTGATATTAATACTGCTTTGCTGAATCTTGTTATGAAAGATCAATTTTCCGGTACTCCTAATGAGGATGCCGCGTCCCATCTTAATACCTTCGTGGAATTATGCGATATGCAAAAGAAAAAATATGTGGACAATGATGTTGTGAAGATGAAATTATTTACGTTTTCTTTGTGTGATTCTGCAAAAATTTGGTTCTCTTCTTTGCCTCGCAATAGTATCGATTCTTGGAATAAGTGCAAAGATGCTTTTATCACTAAGTATTTTCCGCCCGCAAAAATTATTTCCCTTAGAACCAAAATCATGAATTTCAAGCAACTTGAACATGAGCATGTTGCACAATCTTGGGAAGGAATGAAAATGATGCTAAGGAATTGCACAACTCATGGGTTAAATCTTTGGATGATCATACAAAATTTTTATGCAGGATTGAATTTTGTTTCTCGTAATCTTTTAGATTCCCCCGCGGATGGTACTTTTATGGAAATTACTTTTGGTGAAGCCACCAAATTTCTTGATAATATCATGGCAAATTATTCACAATGGCATACCGAAAGAGCTCCTACTAGTAAAAAAGTTAATTCGGTTGAAGAAATTTCTTCTTTGAGTGAAAAAGTTGATGCTCTTATGAAAATGGTTGCTAGTAAAAGTTCTCCTATTGATTTTAATGATATGCCTTTGTCTACCTTGATTGAGCAAACTAGTGATGCCGTAGATGTGAATTTTATCTCTCGAAATAATTTCAACAACAATGCTTATAGAGGTAATTTTAATCCTAGGCCTTTTCCTAGTAATTCCTCTAATAATTATGGTAATTTCTATGGAAATCCTTCTTATAATAATAATAGGAACATCTCTGATCTTGAGAATAATATTAAATAATTTATCAACATGCAAAAAGTTTTCAACACTAGCATAGAAGTAAAGTTGAATAAGACTGATGGTTTGCCTAGAAGTGTTGATAGAATTTCTCATGATGTGGAAAGTCTCAAGATGAATTTTTTTGTGCCTAAGGTATAATAATCAATTAAAGCTCTTTATGTTTCTATGGATGAAAGTAAGAAAAGAACCGCTATGCTTAGAGCTAAAAGAGAATTTTTAGAAAAAAAGTTTTCTAGTGATTACTTTCGCAAAAGTGATGAAGATCTTAAAATGATTGGTGTTTATTCTATTGTTTCATTATTTAGTAAAGTCAAGATTGATGAAAAAGGGACTGGAGAAGATTCAATTTTAGTTAGAAGGCATCCCGATGATTCGGAGGGTGAAAATCTTGTTGAGAAAATTGATAAAAGTGGGTTTGAAGAGGTTAAAACTTTAGCTAGTGATGTTCCCACTCTTTTGGATTACAAAGACTTTAATTATGATAGTTGCTCTTTGATTGATTGTATTTCTTTGTTGCAATCCATGATAAATTCACCCCATGCTTATGAACAAAATAAAGATTTTACTAAACATACTGTTGATGCTATGATGAAAGCTTTAGAAGAAAAGTTGGAATTAGAAGTTTCAATTCCTAGAAAATTGCATGATGAATGGGAACCTACTATCAAAGTCAATATTAAAAATTATGAGTGTTTTGCTTTGTGTGACTTGGGTGCTAGTGTTTCTACAATTCCGAAATCTTTATGTGATGTGCCTGGTCTTACCGATATTGAATCATGTTCTTTAAATTTGCACTTGGCGGATTCTACTATTAAAGAGCCTATGGGAAGAATTAATGATGTTCTTATTCTCGCAAATAGGAATTATGTGCCCATAGATTTTATTGTTCTTGATATTGATTGTAGTCCATCTTGTCCAATTATTCTTGGTAGACCGTTTTTACGCACTATTGGTGCCGTGATTGATATGAAAGAAGGCAATATTAAGTTCCAATTTCCATTGAGGAAGGGTATGGAACAATTCCCTAAAACAAGAATTAGGCCACCATATGAATCAATCATGAGGGCATCTTATGGATCTCGAAACAAAGATGACAAAACGTAGATCCTTGATTTATGCCTAGCTAAGGGCGTAAAAACTACAACGCTTGTCGGGAGGCAACCCAATGAACAAAATTTATTTTTGCTTTTTGCTTCCTGTTCTTGAGTGTTTGCACAATTATGCTACAATTATGATTGTGTTTTTTATGTTTTAAATAGTGTTTGTGCCAAGTAAAGCCTTTAGGATCTTCTTGGACGATAGTTGTTTGATCTTGCTGGAAAAAACAGAAACTTTTGCGCTCGCGAAAATAATTGTCATTTTTAACCAGAGAGCGATAAAATACCCATTCCTTTTGCAGTAGATCAACATAGAAATTTCTCAGGTCTTCCTAATTTTTCAGAGTTTTTGGAGTGACAGAAGTATTCGAAACACCCAGATTCCTACAGACTATTTTGTTTTTGACATATTCTGTTTTCTTTGCGTTGTGTGCTTGTTTTGATGGCTCTATGGTTTTCTTTGATAAGTTTTTGCCATATAAAAGTTGGAATACAGTAGATATAATTCAAGAACAAAATATGAATTGGTTTACTACAGCACTTCTAGTAGTGATTTGTTTTCTTATACTAACGAATCTCACGAAGGCTTTTGTTGAGTTTTTTGTGATTGAAGTTTTCAAGTATTGGGTTATCTTACGATGGATGAAGGAATAAGGAGTAAGAAGAGCATAAGCTTGGGGATGCCTAGGAATCCCAAGCTATTTTCCAAAAGAGAGCAAGGAACTAAGCTTGGGTATGCCCCCGAGTGGCATCCCCTCTTTCTTCTAACGACCATCAGTATTTTACTCGAAGCTATATTTTTATTCATCACATACTATGTGTTTTGCTTGGAGCGTCTTGTATGATATGAGTCTTCGCTTGTTTTATTTTGTGTTTTAAGTCTTGATTCTTTGCTGGACACACCTATTTGAGAGAGCCAAAATTATGTCATGACTTGCTAGAATTGCTCTCTATGCTTCACTTAAATTTTTATGAGGTATGGACTTTCTCTAGTGCTTCACTTATCTCTCTTTTTTAGCATGGTGTGTTTTAGTATTTTGGAAGAAATGCTCTCTTGCTTCACTTAGATTTATTTGAGAGCGAGTAAAATTTTGAAGAAATTCTCTCTTGCTTCACTTAAATTAATATGAGAGAAAGAAAATTTATGCTCATGATCTTCACTTATATTTGTTTGAGCTTATCAAAAGCAACATATGATAATTAGTCCCAAAGTGATAGATATCCAAGAAGGATATAATAAAAAAATTCATGAAGATCATTGGACAAAATAAACCTGATTGTTAGTAATAGTTTTAAGATATGATGATGTGATATGTGAGTTATGTTGATGAGTAAGTATGCTTTAGTAAGAATATTGGTGTTAAGGTTTGTGAGTCCCTATGCAAGCACGAAAGTCAATAATTATGCAATGAAATTATATCCTACTTGTGGTGCATTATTCGGTGTTAATTATGTTTAATGCTCGCTTATGAGATTATTCGTTTCTTGGTTGGTCGCTTCTCAATCTTTTGCTAGCCTTCATTTTGCATTAAGTATGATCACTACTTGTGCATCCAAAAACCTTTAAACCAGTTTTGCCACATGAGTACACTATATCTACCTATATGCGGTATTCTTTTGCCATTCTAAGCAAATTTGTATGTGCCATCTCTAATTTTCAAAATAAACTTCTCTTTTGTGTGTTCGTTCCGCTCGCGGAGCGGTGAGAGGTGGCTAATATTTTCCATGCTAGATGTGTTATTCTCACGATGAGTGTTTATTCACTTGTCATTGCACGAGAGTAAGGCAAAGGTATTAGGGATGCCCAGTCCCGAAATGAAAAATGAATTTACTTTATGTTGTCAAATAATAAATTCCTTGGAAAGTGTTGGTATGGAAGGCACCCATGGATACGGTTAGCCATGTAAAGTGAAAGTATGGTGGAAAAAGGAATAAACTATATTTTATGTTTGGGAACCGTCTATGATATATCTAGCATGGTAAGTGTTGGGAACTCTAAGTCCTTTTCATTGGTGGGAAGGACACACCTCCCAAAATGTTTTTATCTCTAAGTTTTTCGCTTTGAGCTCTGGCACCTCCACAAATCCCTACTTCCCTCCGCGAAGGGCCTTTCTTTTACTTTATGCAATTTTTATTTTGAATTTGAGTCTCCATCTTCTCTTACAAAAGCACCAACTAGGAGGCACTATGATCGCACTTGAGAATTGGGTGTAGTTAATATGCGAGTGTGTTTCATGAATGGATCGATGATTGAGCATGGTGGGCTAGGGGTAGCTTATTTTAGCGTTGATATTTTGAAAGACAAGGTTTCTTGTTGATATGCTTGAGTATTTAAGTTATCATGTCAAAACTAGACTATTGCTTTGAACAATATAAAAGTCCAAATGTCCATGCTATGAAGAAAAGAATATGATATGACATGTTAGGCAGCATTTCACATCAAAAATTCTGTTTTTATCACTTACCTACTCGAGGACGAGTCGGAGTTAAGCTTGGGGATGCTGATATGTCTCCAACATATCTCTAATTTTTGATTGTTCCATGTTGTTATATTATCAATCTTGGATGTTTTATAATCATTTTATAGTCATTTTATATCATTTTTTGGTACTAACTTATTGACATAGTGCCAAGTGCCAGTTGTCGTTTTTTGCATGTTTTTTACATCACAGATAATCAATACCAAACGGAGTCCAAATGCAACGAAACTTCACGGAGATTTTTTATGGACCAGAAGACACCTAATGGGCCAAGGCAGCGCCTGGGGGTGCTCCGAGGGGAGCACAACCCACCAGGGCGCGCCAGGAGGCCCAGGCATGCCCTGGTGGGTTGTGCCCACCTCGGGTGCCCCCAAACCGCTTCTTTTCTCTATAAATACCCCAATATTACAGAAACCCCGGGGGAGTCGACGAAAATCAATTCCAGCCGCCGCAGAGTCCAGAACCACCAGATCCAATCAAGACACCATCATGGAGGGGTTCACCACTTCCATTGGTGCCTCTCCGATGATGTGTTAGTAGTTCTTTGTAGACCTTCGGGTCCGTAGTTAGTAGCTAGATGACTTCCTCTGTCTCGTTTGATTCTCGATACAATGGTCTCTTGGAAATCCATATGATGTAACTGTTTTTTAGGTGTATTTGTTGGGATCGGATGAACTTTGAGTTTATGATCAGATCTATCTTTTTATACCCATGAAAGTTATTTGAGTTTCTTTGATCTCTTATATGCATGATTGCTTATAGCC